>NC_063188.1:55905036-56150267 GCF_023159225.1 Perognathus longimembris pacificus
CTTCTTCTTGGGACCACGCAACAAAAATGTGACCATTGTCTTGTAACATCCTTCAGCGATCAGAATAAAGTTACCTTACCCTTATCCCCCCTGAACTCTCTCCATCCTAAACAAATCCATTCCCTTTTACATTTAGCTCTATGCTATATTTTCAAAGCCTATAACACATTCTTGTCGTTTTCCTCAGAATAACATTATTAATATTATTAATATGAAATACTTGCTGTTGACAAGGACAAAGGTTCTATGTGTTGGAATACTATGATTACCTTACAAACATTGAGATTATAACTATTAATATGTTTATGTTTATTCTGTTGTATTTTGTTTAGAATAAATGAGCTTACCAAGGAAGAAAGGGCATTTGACCTGACATGCTTTGCTTCAGTGTCATGGAAATTTTTTTCAGATCACCTTTCTCTGCCAAGTAAATTAGATAACATTGTTTTTATCCACTGGAGTTTTCATTGCTGTAACAAATTTGAGAAAATATTTAATTTTGTACCCCTCCATAGACTATAAACTCAAGAAAGCTAAGTAAGAAATAAACTTGGCTACCTGAAGGTGCTAATACAGCACCTAACATATAAACAGAGCCCCCCCCCCCCCATATTAGTTCAGGCTGGGTTGCAGTGACTCAAGCCTGTAATCCTAGCTACTTAGGGAGGTAAAAATCAGGAGATGGTTTGAGGCCAGCCAAGGGAGTGTAGGAGTTGACAAAACCTCATCTTAATTAATGGTTGGGCAGGGTACAGTCCACCTAACATCCTAGTGATGCAAGGCAGTACAAATATGGGGATTTCAGTTCAGGCTGGCCCAGACATAAAGCAGAATATTATCTCAAAATAACCAACACAAACTGGAATGGTGAAATGACTCAAGTGTTACTTGAGAGTAACAAGAGTGACTGCTTAGCAAGTGTGAGATCCTGAGTTCCAACCTCAGTACCACCAAAATAATTATTGATAAAATACATGAGTCGGGGGAGGGGGGGAATGAGGGAGGAGGTAACAAGTTGGATAAGAAATGTACTCACTGCCTTACGTATGAAACTGTAACCCCTCTGTACATCACTTGAACAATTAAGAAACCAAAAATATACATGAATCAACCAGACCCTGATGGCTCACACCTATAATCCTAGATACCGAGGAAGCTGAGATCTGAGGACTGCAGCTCAAAGCCAGCCAGGCAGCAAAGTCCATGAGACTCTTATCTCCAATTAGCCACCAGAAAACCAGAATTGGTCTGTGGCTCAAGTGGTGGAATGCTAGCCTTGGGCTGAAGAGCACAAGGACAGTGCCACGCATAGAGTTCAAGCCCCACGACCACCAACAACAACAACAAAAAAAATACATGAATCAAAGAATTTTGTTGCAGTCAAGGTTCTAGAAGATAACATACAGGTCTCATATTTCAGATGGGTAAACTGAGACATAAGATGGTCATTATTCAAGATTACACAGCTATTTGTGAGAAACTTCTATTTCAGATTTTGACACCCACTCTATTCCACCGATATTTTATAATTTTAGGTCATCATCATATATATATTTCAAGACTAGTGCAGAACTAGTGGCCTTTTGGATAAATGTGATAGCAGGTGCTACTAGCTCATACCTGTAGTCTCAGCTACTCAAAAGAATAAGATCTGGAAGATCTAGGTTTGAGGCATCTTGGGCAGAAAAGTATGAGATTCCATTGCCAAAATAACTGGCAAAAATCAGGGCTGAGCCGGGCGCTGGTGGCTCATGTCTGTAATTCTAGCTACTCAGGAAGCTGAGATCTGAGGACCGATTCAAACCCAGCCCAGGCAGGAAAGCCCATGAGACTCTCATCTCCAATAAACCACTCTGAAAATGGAAGTGGCACTGTGGCTCGAGTGGTAGAGCACTAGCCATGAGCTGAAGACCTCAGGGACAGTACCCAGACCCAGAGTTCAAGCCCACAACCATGAAAAAAACAGGGCTCAAATGGTATGGCACCAGTCCATTAGTAAGCACACTCAGACAGCCAATGGCCCCTGAGTGGTTCTACCAAATATGTGTGTGTGTGGTGTGTGTGTGTGTGTGTGTGTGTGCATTTCCTCTATTCATGAATTTTCTGCACATCAAGATAAAATAATGTGCATGTGAAGTTACACTTTAAAAAGCACAAAATTATCACAACTCTACTACTGGTTTGAATTGAGAACTCAAAATTTTCAGATAAGTTATGATATTTTTTTCATCCTAGGATCTTCA
Source organism: Perognathus longimembris pacificus (assembly GCF_023159225.1). Lineage (NCBI taxonomy): Eukaryota > Metazoa > Chordata > Mammalia > Rodentia > Heteromyidae > Perognathus > Perognathus longimembris. The sequence goes on from NC_063188.1 coordinate 55,907,280, forward strand.
TAAATATTATAGAGATAAAGAAGATCAACTGAGAATCCTTGTTTAAGAAAATACCTTGACTATTTCCTCCTGAGCTTTCCCCACCTTAGACAGGCTCTATCTAATAACCAGTCCCCCATTCCATATGGCTAATCATAATGGAGATGTACTTAAGTATAAAATAGGCACAAAATTTCTAAGGCTTGACACAGAAAGGATGCAAAAAGAAATTAATAATTTCTATGTGGATTACATGAAAAACTATAATACTTTGAGATGTTAGGTTAAATAAATTAATTTCAAATTAACATACTTTCTAAATACTTGAAATTACATATATGAGGCAGGCACCTGGTGGCTCATACCTGTAGTCCTAGCTACTCAGGAAGAATGAAATCTGAAGATCATGGTTCAAAGTCAACTTGGGCAGAACAGTCCACGAGATTCCTACGTCCAATCGATCAACAGAAAGCTAGAAGTGAAAGTGTGGCTTAAGTGGTAGAGTGCTAGCCTTAAGCAAAACAAGTCAAGCAAGAAATCCTGAGTAGAAGCCCCAATACTGGCACACACACAGAAGGGGAAAAGGAAGGAAGGAAGGAAGGAAGGAAGGAAGGAAAGGAAGGAAGGAAGGAAGGAAGGAAGGAAGGAAGGAGGAGGGAGGGAGGGAGGGAGGGAGGGAGGAGGGAGGGAGGGAGGGAGGGAGGAGGGAGGGAGGCCAGGGGAGGGGTGGAGGGAGGGAAGAAGAAAAGGAGAAAAGGAAAGAAACACATGACACCCCTTCATGAATAAATACTCTCAGAAGTAAGATATGGGGGGGCGACTTCCTCAACTAGATTCAGAACATCCACAAAAAGCTATAGTAACAACATAATGGTAAAAATCTGTTTTTTCTTTAATATCAAGAAGCAAGCAAGGATATGTACCCACTGCTCTTATTCAACACAATATTGGAACTTCTAGCCACTGCAATAAGTCAAGTCAAAGAAATAAATCAAGGGCTGGGAATATGGGCTAGTGGCAAGAGTGCTTCCTTCATATACTTGAAGCTCTGGGTTTTGATTCCCAAGCCATCACATATATAGAACATGGCCAGAAGTGGCGCTGTGGCTTAAGTGGCAGAGTGCTAGCCTTGAGCAAAAAGAAGCCAGGGACAGTGCTCAGGCCCTGAGTCCAAGCCCCAGGAACTGGCAAAAAAAAAAAGCAAGAAAAGAAAACAAAAGAAAAAAGAAATCAAGCACATATAAATTTAAAGGGAAACAAATGAGACTGTCTCGGTTTGTAGATGTGATTTTCTGCACAGATAATCCAAGGAATATATTTTTTAAACTTCCAGTACTAATAAGAGAGTTCAGCAAGTCACAGAATATAATATCAACACACAATTGCATAGACCAACTAGACTTAACTGACATCTACAGAATATTCCACCCCGCAACAACAGAATACACATTCTTTTTGGTAGGACATGGAACATTCTCCAAAATAGATCACATCTTAGGGCACAAAGAAAATCTGTTACAAATTCACAAGTATCAAAACCATTCCCTGCATTCTCTCAGACCACAGTGGAATAAAATTAGAGCTCAACTCAAACAGACAACACAGAAAAATCCCACAATTCATGGAGACTAAACAACACACTGCTGAACCATCAGAGGGTCATTGAAGAAATTAAAACGGAAATTCAAATGTTTATGGAATTCAACCAAGTTGAGGACACAAAGTACCAGCTCCTTTGGGACACAGCAAAGGCAGTACTCAGAGGAAAATTTATAATCTCTGAGTGCATACACCAACAAACTGGAGAAACAGCAACTCAATAATTTAAAGAAGCACCTTAATTTCCTTGAGAGAGAACAAGCCAGACCCCACATAAATAGGACGAAGCAAATAATTAAAATCAAATCAGAATAAAATCAATTAGAGACGAAAAAAAACCATCGAAAGAAACAACAAAACAAAGAGTTGGTTCTTTGAAAAAATCAACAAGATAGACAGACCCCTGGCAAACCTGACCAAGAAAACGAAGGCAACAGACTCACATAAACAAGATAAGAGATGAAACAGGTAACATCACCACGAAATAACCGAAATTCAGAAAATAATAAGGGACTATTTTGCGAACCTTTATGCCAAAAATTCGAGAACTGGGAAGAAATGGATGATTTCCTAGAAAAAAATCATATCCCCAAACTCAAACATAAAGATATAAACCTTCCTAAACAGACCCATATCCAGTATTGAAATGGAATTGGCAATAAATGATCTCCCATCCAAGAAAAGCCCAGGTCCAGACGGATTCACTGCAGATTCTACAAGGCCTTCAAGACAGAACTGACAGCAATATTTCTCAAACTCTTCAATGAAATTGAAAGAGAACATTCACTACCAGACTCATTCTATGAAGCCAGTATAACCTCATCCCAAAACCAGGCAGGGACTCATCACGGAAAGAGGGACTACAGACGATTTCCCTGATGAACATAGACGCAAAATTCTCAACAAAATTCTGGCAATCGACCTTCAACAGGTTATCAAAAAATCATACACCACGATCAAATGGTTGCATTCCAGGAATGCAAAGTTGGTTTAATATACGCAAGTCAATTAACATAATCCACCACATCAACCGGAGCAAGGTAAAGAACCACATGGTTTCATCTCTGGATGCGGAAAAAGCATTCGATAAAATCCAGCACCCATTTATGCTTAAAGCCCTGGAAAACTGGGATTCCAGGGACATTCCTGAATATAACAAGGCAGTTTATGACAAACCAACAGCAAGTATAACTCTAAATGGGGAAAAACTAAAGCCATTCCCTCTAAAATCAGAAACAAGGCAGGGATGTCCTCTCTCTCCCCTGCTCTTCAACATAGTACTAGAATTCCCAGCCAGAGCAATTAGGCAAGAAGAAAATATTAAGGGGATGCAAATAGGAACAGATGAAGTTAAACTTTCCCTCTTCGCAGATGACATGATCCTATACCTAAAGAATCCCATAGACTCTACCCCCAAGCTACTAGAGCTGATCCAAAACGTTGGCAAAGTTGCAGGATATAAAATAAACCTTCAAAATCAATGGCCTTTCTCTATGCTAATGACCCGAAGACCAGGCTGAAATCTGGAAAGCAACTCCTTTTGCAATAGCCCCCCAAAAACATAAAATACCTAGGAATAACCTTCACCAAAGAAGTGAAAGACCTCTTTGATGAGAACTTTAAAAGCTTAAAAAACAAAATTAAGTCAGAACTAAGGAAATGGAAAAACCTGCCATGCTCCTGGATTGGGAGGATTAATATAAATCAAAATGGCAATATTGCCAAAGGCTATCTACAAAATTCAATGCAATACCCATTAATATCCCAACACCATTTTTTAATGACATAGAAGAAGCAATCCAGAAATTCATATGGAACAATAAAAGACCTAGAAGAGCAAAAACAATCCTAAGCAGAAATAACAGTGCTGGAAGAATTACAATACCCAACTTCAAGCTGTATTATAAAGCTATAGTAATAAAAACAGCTTGGTATTGGCACCAGAACAAGCCTGAAGACCAATGTAACAGAATTGAAGACCCAGAAATTAACCGACAGAACTACGCCTACTTAATCTTTGGTAAAGGAGCTAAAACAATAGTATGGAAGAAAGATAGCCTCTTTAACAAATGGGGCTGGCAAAACTGGCTCAACACATGCAACAAACTAAAACTAGATCCTTATATATCACCCTGCACCAAAATCAATTCCAAATGGATTAAAGACATCGAAATCAAAACAGGCACGCTGAAAACACTAAAGGAAGGAGTAGGAGAAACTCTTGGGCTCCTTGGCACAGGATGGAACATGCTTAACAAAGACCCAGAAAGGCTACAAATCAAAGAAAGGTTGGACAAATGGGACTGCATCAAACTGCAGAGCTTCTGCATGGCAAAGGACATAGCTCGCAAGATAAACAGAAAGCCCACAGACTGGGAAAAGATCTTTACCGGCCATTCAATGGACAAAGGCCTCATATCTAAAATATATGCAGAATTAAAAAATTACCCTCTTCCAAAACAAAACCGCAAAGAACCAATAGCCCCCTCAACAAGTGGGCTAAAGACTTACAAAGAGACTTCTCTGGTGAGGAAATGAGAATGGCCAGGAGACATATGAAAAAATGCTCTACATCACTGGCCATAAAAGAAATGCAAATCAAAACAACATTGAGATTCCATCTCACTCCAGTAAGAATGTCATATATCAAGAAAACTAACAATAACAATTGTTGGAGGGGATGTGGCCAAAAGGGAACCCTACTTCATTGTTGGTGGGAATGTAAACTGGTTCAGCCACTCTGGCAAGCAGTATGGAGATTCCTCAGAAGGCTCAATATAGAACTCCCCTATGACCCAGCAACCCCACTTTTGGGTATCTATCCAAAAGACCACAAACAAAATCACAGTAATGCCACCAGCACAACAATGTTCATCGCAGCACAATTTTCATAGCTAGAATTTGGAACCAACCCAGATGCCCCTCAGTAGACGAATGGATCAGGAAAATGTGGTACATATACACAATGAAATTTTATGCCTCTATCAGAAAGAATGGCATTGTCCCGACATTTGTAAGGAAACAGAAGTACTTGGAAAAAATTATACTAAGTGAAGTGAGCCAGACCCAAAAAACATGGACTGTATGGTCTCCCTTATTGGGAATAATTAGTACAGGTTTAGGCAAGCCATAGCAGAGCATCACAAGGCCCAATAGCTATACCCTTATGAACACATAAGATGATGCTTAGTGAAATGAACTCCATGTTATAGAAACAAGTGATATATCACAGTTGTAACTACTTTCAACGTCCTATGTGTATGTGTAGTTTCTATTATTGATGATGTTCTTGTATCACCTTCCTATGGTTGTACCTACACTATCTCTGTAATCTTATCTGAGTATATTGGAAACCATGTTTACTGGTATTGGAAGTAGGAAATTCAAAGGGAATACCAAATTTGAGAGACACAGGGTAAAAAGAAAGAGAAATAACTACAAAAGCAATACTTGCAAAACTGTTTGGTGTAAGTGAACTGAACACCTGGGGGGGGGAGGGGAAAGGGGGGGAGGGAGGGGGGCACGAGGGACAAGGCAACAAACAGTACAAGAAATGTATCCAATGCCCAACGTATGATACTGTAACCTCTCTGTACATCAGTTTGATAATAAAAATTTGGGAGAAAAAAAAAAAAGAAAACTAACAATAACAATTGTTGGAGGGGATGTGGCCAAAAGGGAACCCTACTTCATTGTTGGTGGGAATGTAATCTGGTTCAGCCACTCTGGCAAGCAGTATGGAGATTCCTCAGAAGGCTAAATATAGAACTCCCCTATGACCCAGCAACCCTACTTTTGGGTATCTATCCAAAAGACCACAAACAAAATCACAGTAATGCCACCAGCACAACAATGTTCATCGCAGCACAATTTTCATAGCTAGAATTTGGAACCAACCCAGATGCCCCTCAGTAGACGAATGGATCAGGAAAATGTGGTACATATACACAATGGAATTTTATGCCTCTATCAGAAAGAATGACATTGTCCCATTTGTAAGGAAATAGAAGGACTTGGAAAAAATTATACTAAGTGAAGTGAGCCAGACCCAAAAAACATGGACTCTATGGTCTCCCTTATTGGGAATAATTAGTACAGGTTTAGGCAAGTCATAGCAGAGCATTACAAGGCCCAATAGCTATACCCTTATGAACACATAAGATGATGCTTAGTGAAATGAACTCCATGTTATGGAGACAATTGTTATATCACAGTTGTAACTACTTTCAACATCCCATGTGTATCTGTAGCTTCTATTATTGATGATGTTCTTGTATCACCTTCCTGTGGTTGTACCTACGGTTTCTCTGTAATCTTATCTGAGTATATTGGATACCGTGTATACTGGTATTGGAACTAGGAAATTGAAAGGGAATACCAAAATTGAGAGACACAGGGTAAAAAAAGACAAACAACTACAAAAGCAATACTTGCAAAACTGTTTGGTGTAAGTGAACTGAACACCTCAGGGGGGAAAGTGTAAGGGGGAGGGGGAGGGGGGTATGAGGGACAAGGTAACAAACTGTACAAGAAATGTATCCAATGCCTAACGTATGAAACTGTAACCTCTCTGTACATCAGTTTGATAATAAAAATTTGAAAAAAATAATAATATCAACACACAAAAGTCCATCTTATGTCTGTGTATGAACAGAGAAAAACTGTGTGGGGGGATACATTATATAAAATAACAAGACTATTAGAAATAATTATGAGCAACTATGTCTACAAATTTGTTAACTTAGAATAAACAGACAAATTCCTTGTCATATACATCTCGTTACAAAGATAAAAGTCATTAAAAAGAAGAAAAGCAAATGGGTGGACTAATAACAACTAACAGGAATGAGTTTTTAAAAATTTTAAAAATCTTTCATCAAAGAAAAATTCAGGATTAGAGGCTTCACTGATGGAATTCTACCAAATATTTAAAAAATGACTAATAGTAATCATCCTTAGTTATTCCAAAAAATAGAATAGGAAAAATTCTTCTAATCACATTCTATGAAATCAGCATTATCTTGATACCAAAACCAAATAATAACTCAACAATTAAAGGAAACTACAAGCCAATATTCTTGGTACCTATAGGGGAAAAAATGCAACAAAATACCAGCAAATTGAATCCAGTACACATTAAACCCTGATATAGCAAGGTTATCCCAGAGCTGCAATTATGGCAAACAAATACAAATCCATACACAGAATATACCTGAACAGAAGGAATGATATATGCTGTATGACTATCTTTTTTTTTTGCCAGTCCTGGAGCTTGAACTCTGGGCCTGAACACTGTTCCTGAGTTTTTTAGGCTCAAGACTAGCACTCTACCACTTGAACCACAGCGTCACTTCTAGCTATCTCTAAGTAGTTTATTGGAAATAAGAGTTTCACAGACTGTCCTGCCCAGGGTAGCTTTAAACCCCCATTGTCAGGTCTCATTCTCCTGAATAGCTAGGATTTCAGGCATGAGCCCACCCACCTTAACAGATGCTGAAAAGCTATTTGATAAAACACAACTTTCCTTCATGAAAACAACATTGAATAAATTAATTTGAAAAGAATTCATCTCAAGATAAGAATGTTCCTCCCTCCTATTGGCTGAGCAACAACCACCTGAAGAACCAATGAGGACTCTGGAAATTGGTTGGGACTGGGATTCAGATCCCAAAACACAGAACTCCGTGAATAGATAGTACAAGTTGTAAATCAGAGTTGCCACACCCAGAGATATCAAAGGGACTGTGACCTCTTGGGCGTGACCTAGGAGTTCCCCGTATCCAGGGCAAGTATTGAGCCACCCCAGAGCATAGGAACCTCCACTAATCACTAGGAGCCAGGAGGGCTCAACGTGTAAACCCGATTTGGTTTCCTTGTGCATGCTTGGTGCATACTCTGCCTCTGAACTATATTCCCCATCCCCCCAAATCTCTTCAGCACTTTTCTTTTAAATTTTGTATTGTTATAAAGTTGTTGTACAAAGAAGTTACAGTTACATAAGTCAGGTAAACAGTACATTTCTTTTTGGATAATGTCACTCATCCCCTCATTCTTTCCCAATTTTTCGCTCCCATCCCTACCCACAAATTAGCCCTTTCTGATATAACCGGATTGAACTTCAGAAAAAAAAATTTCCCTATCCACAAAGCAAACTACAAAATATAAGCATGAGAAGCTGGGCACCACTGGCTCATGCCTATAATCCTAGCTACTCAGGAGGCTGAGATCTAAGGATCACAATTTGAAGCCAGCATGGGCAGGAAACTCCATGAGACTTCAATACACTACTCAAAAAAGCCAGAAGTGGCTCTGTGGCTAAGAGGTAGAGCATTTGCCTTGAGTAAAAAGAAGTCCAGGGACAGTACCCAGGCCCAGAGTTCAAGCCCTAGGACCGGCAAAATAATAATAATTAATGATAATAAAAAGTATGGGGGAGGATATAAATGTACCTAAGATAAATAAACTAGAATCTCAGAAAACAAATGTTATGTATTTTCTCTTACACATGGAATCTACATTTTTTTTTTAACTCATGAGAGTGGAGGGGGTCAATTTGACCTAAGGGAACAATGAGGAAGGAGGACAGCAAGATGGGTTAATATAGTGAATATAGTAAAAATAGACTATAGGCAACTATGTACTATCATAATGAATCTATAATTCTTTAAAACTAAGAATAAAAATAATAACATTTTTAAACCAATTCCATTTGTGGCAGCTACAAAAATAAAATCCTTAGGAGTAAATATAACCAAGGTTAATAAACTTCACATTGAAAGTGATAGGCATTGATGGCGAAGGGGAAGGACACCAAAATGGGAAGGCATGTCTATAGATTAGAATAATCAATATGTTAAAAAAATATCTATACTACCCAAATAAATCAACACACTTAGTGAAATCTTATCAAATTACTAACTACATTCTTGGAAGAACTAGAAAAGGGTAATCTTAAATTTGTGAAGAGCCACAAAAAATATCTTAGTCAAGGGCTGGGAATATGACCTAGCGGTAGAGTGCTTGCCTCGTATACATGAAGCCCTGGGTTCGGTTCCTCAGCACCACATATACAGAAAAATCCAGAAGGGGCACTGTGGCTCAAGTGCCAGAGTGCTAGCCTGGAGCAAAAAGAAGCCAGGGACAGTGCTCAGGCCATGAGTTCAAGCCCCAAGACTGGCAAAAATGTGTGTGTGTGTGTGTGTGTGTGTGTGTGTGTGTGTGTCAAAAAGAACAAAACAGGAGGACTTCAAACTGCATTCCAATTACACATCACCCCAGAAGAAATGTTTTGATATTGTTACTGTTACCCCCATTTAACCATTACATAAACTGGTCACTGGTGGCTCAGGCCTATAATTCTAGCTCCTCATTAGGTTGAAATCCTATGATAGCGGTTTGAAGCCAACTCAGGAAAAAAAGTCCATGAAACTTATCTCCAATTAACCAGAAAATAGCTGGTAGTGAAAGTGTTACTTAAGGGTGGTAGATCACCAGCGTTGAACAACAACAACAAGAAAAAAAAAAAAAAAAAACGGCAAGAACCTCACAGTTTGAAACCAGCTCAGGAAGCAAAGTCTGTGAGACTCTTACCTCCAATTAACCACCCAAAGCGGGTTTGAAGCTAGTCCAGGCAAGAAAACCCACCAGACTCTTATCTCCAATTAACTATCACAAATCTGAAGTAGAACTGTGGCTCAAGTCATACAGCACTAGCCTTGAGGAAAAAAATCTCAAGGACTACCCAGGCCAGGTACTGGTCCAAATAAACTTACACAAGGTACATATGTATCAAAATGTTAAAATGCATTAAAATATATGTAGCTTAAAATAGCATTATGAGGCTTTTTCTCTCTTGCTCTGCTTTCTTTATCTTTCTCTTCTTTCTTCCCCTCCGTCTCCCCATGCCTCCATCTTGTGCAGGCCACAGTTTGCTCTCTTTTCCTCATTTCTCTCTTTTTCTCTTCTTCCTTCCCTTCTGTCTCTCTGTACCTCCATCTTGTGTGGGCTGGCAGTTTTCTCTCCCCTCAATAAACTCAATTTTAAAAAGAAAGAGAAAGAGAGAGGAAGGAAGGAAGGAAGGAAGGAAGGAAGGAAGGAAGGAAGGAAGGAAGGAAGGAAAGAAAGAAAGGAGGAAGGAAGGAAGGAAGGAAGGAAGGAAGGAAGAAAGAAAGAAAGAAAAGAAAGAAAGAAAGAAAGAAAGAAAGAAAGAAAGAAAGAAAGAAAGAAAGAAGGGAGGGAGGGAGGGAGGGAGGGAGGGAGGGAAGGAGGGAAGGAAGGAAGGAAGGAAGAAAAAAAAGAGAAAGAAAGAAAGAAAGAAAGAAAGAAAAGATAGAAAGGAAGAAAGAAAGAAAGAAAGAAAGAAAGAAAGAAAGAAAGAAAGAAAGAAAGAAAGAAAGAAAAGATAGAAAGGAAGAAACAGCATTCTGATAAGCCAGATGCCGGTGGCTCACGCCTGGAATCGTAGCTACTGCAAGTGGATCTGTGGTTTGGATCAGGGACAGTGCCCAGGCCCTGAGTTCAAGCCTCATAACCGACCAAAAAACCAAAGTGTAGATAGAGAAGATTAGGATGGGCTTTGGTAACAAATCACTCTACATAGGTAAGGTTTCATTCTAGTCCCTACCAGAGAGTAAGGAGGTCATTTAAAGAAATGGTTCTAGAAATCTGGGTTACTTAAAGGCTTCATTGCAGCCTAAGGTGGATCAAGGAACAGTTCTAGAACAACTTTAACTTACATACTCAGGCTGGTAAACCTCTTCCACCCTTGGGACAATGACTGTGCATGGACTGGTTCTGGGAGGAGAGACAATACTCAAAGCCTATCACTGCGGAAACATGTACTGAATGTCTATGCTGAAAATTATAAAATGCTAGTGAAATAAGTTAGAACTAAATACATGCTGTGTGAGTGGATTGGAAGATTCAATGCAGGAGACAGCTATATACATATTTAACTCCCTCTAGACAACCTTCAAATGACATTAGAGGGCTTCATAGATAATGCAATGCACAGAATCCTTTCATAGGTTCCATTCTTCATAAAATTGTCATACATTTGACTTCTACATGTATTATAAAACCCCACAATACATTGTTATTATTTGTTTTGTTTTAACTCATCAATAGTTTAAAAAGATATTTTATAATTGAGGGGAAATGCTTTTTATATTTACTCATATATTTACCCTTCCCTGGATTATTTTTCATGTATAGAAACCCAGATTTCCACATGGATCATTTCCCACATATCAGAGCAATTTCCTGAAACATTTCTTATAACACAGTTCTAACTTCCCTCCACCTTTATCTGAAAGCAATCATGAATTTACTTGCATTTAAAAATTATATTTTTAGGGCTGGGAATATGGCCTAGTGGCAAGAGTGCTTGCATCATATACATGAAGCCCTGGGTTCAATTCCCCAGCACCACATATACAAAAAATGGCCAGAAGTGGCGCTGTGGCTCAAGTGGTAGAGTGCTAGCCTTGAGCAAAAAGAAGCCAGGAACAGTGCTTGGGCCCTGAGTCCAAGGCCCACGACTGGCAAAAAAAAAAAAAAAAAAAAAAAATATATATATATATATATATATATATATATATATATTAGATATCTTCACTGAGTAAAGAAGTTTGTGTTAACATTTTTATTCCTCTTTTCAAGGTACCTTTCTACTTTCTAATAGAGTTGACATGCAAAGTTTCTGACAAGAAATCTGCTGTCATTCTTAGCCTCATTTCACCATTAGCAATGTAAACTTCTTTTCCTCTGGCAGCCTTTAAGGCTTCCTCATTTTTACTGTATTTCAGCAATTTTGTCATTACATGAATTTCTGTGTTTATTCTGCTTGTGCTTTATTAAAGTGTAGATTTGTGAGTTCATAGTTTTCATCAAACTTAAGAAAATTTCAGTCACTATTTTTCCATATAAATCCTTCCTCATCCCCATTTTGTAGATGTAGTTTGATACCATTTATTAGGGTCACTGACACTCTGTTTTTCAACCAAACCTTCAAGAAACTTTTTATACTGAAGGTGATAGAAGTTCATTAGAAAAGGAATACCCTTACAGTAGACTGAAAGATGGTCACCTCTAGAGTGAGAATGACAATGATTTTGGGGGGCAGGAGTGAGACTTGAACTCAAGGCCTGGGCCCTGTCCCTGAGCTCTAGCACTCTACCACTTTGAGCTACAGAACCACTTATGGTTTTCTGATGCTTATTTAGAGATAAAGAGTCTCATATACTTTCATGTCTGGGCTGGTTTCAAACCATGATTCTCAGATCTTAGCCTCCTGAGTAGCTAGGATTACAGGTGTGAGTCACTTGTGCCCAGCTGACAATGATTTTTACCCAGCACAAATTTTTATTGAAGTGTTAGGAACTTGGAGTATTGAGTCCCTCCTCTCCTGTACCAGGCCATAGACAGTCATTGTGCCTGCCGGGCCAGCCGGCAGGGGAACAGAAATCCTGACTGAGGGGCGGCAGGGATACGGAAAAGGAAAAATAAGGCAAGAGAAAAAAGACAAGAGACAAAGATGGGGTACGGGAGGTCTGCAGCCATAAGGTTGAACCTCAAGACTGCAGCAACAGTTTATTCTTAACTTCCAGCTTATATGCAGTTTTGGAACCAGGGAATAGCATAGGGTTGTTAAAATTCCAGAACATAAAGAGGCTTTGAAGTTTGCAACATTTGATTACAGTAAACACAGGACAAGGTTGATAGGAATCTACTCCAGCGGACATAGCAAGGTGGGGACATAGCAAAGCAATTCCGGACAGTGGCTGTGAACAAATGTCCTTGCCTTTAGCATATCCTGGTGGTAACAGCACAGCCAGAGGTGATAATTTACCTAGCTGCAGGTTTGACTCCCCGACATCTTGGCGACATCGGCACAGCCAGAGGTCAGGATGAGCTTAGCTGCTAGCTAGGCTCCCGACAGTTCCCCCGTCTTTTTATTAAAAGAAGCGAACCCGCCTGTCTTAGGTGGGGTGGGTGCCCCAGCCCGCCTTACCCGTCTTGGGGAACAACTTCAGAGCAGTGCTGAAGGCCCTGTCTTAGGTCGGTCTAAGGCTGGCACCGCCTCATACCCGTCTCTGGCTGCGGTTCCTCTCGGGGGAAATTCATGTACTTGGAGCTTGACCTTATGCAGCTGGCTGGCTAAACTCATGAAAGAGTTTTGCAATATGCGTACAATGCAAGGAAGACATAGGCAAGCCATCAGCAAAAGTATCCCTGGGCCGAGCAATGTCATTAGCAGCCCCTTAACATTAGATAAGGAAGGGACATACTGTTGAAGTTGTTCAAACAGTTCTTTTGCTGTTTCTGCCACTTTAAAGTCCAAAGGCGGAGCCTGTTCTAGTCCGGCTATTTGTCTATGGAGTTGAAAGAGATCTAAGGACAAGTTATTATGGTGCCAAATACCATTTAGATGTGCTACAACTTGTTCCCAAGGATAGCTTGACCCATTATACTTATGGGGGGTCACACAAATAAAGTCAAACCCAGCATGACAGCGCACCCGTTGCAAAGTTTGTAAGGCACGAATTTGTTCTCCCAGAGACAACAAAGATTCATACAAGGCTTCTAATTTTTGTTCTACCTTATCATCAATCCCGCCTTGAAAGTGCAGGGCTTGCGTGGTATTATGAGCAAGCTGATTAACATGGTGAGCTGTCTGCACATTTTGTGTTAAAGCCACAGTAGCCGCTGCAGCAGAGGCAGCTAAGGAAATAAAGGCTAAAATTCCTGCTATTAGTAGCCCTACAAATCGTCTAGGGCGCATAAGTTCTTTTAAATGTTTTAACACTTGAATACCTGTTTCTTCATACCAAGCTTCAGATAAGTTTACAGGAAGCATAACAAATGGTGGTTGCTTAATAACAATTACAGAATCAGTAAGACCACTATACAAGCAATTTGTAAAAGAACAGTTAGTGCAGGTAACATTGAAATACATGGCTCCTATAGAAATATTAAAGGTCCATACATAATAGCATAAGGGGGTGTTACACAACTCATAATATTTTTTAAAGAAGTAGAAGTGGGCCAGGAGATATTATTCAGAGCAGCCACTAACATCCAGACATGGCGTTGAGGGCGTCCATTCATCCACCACAGACCTGGGTTGAACTTATTGGTGAGATTAGCTCCAGACCAGTCCATCAGCTGAGAATTAGTTCCTGAAATATTGGTTATAAAAGGGTGATCATGTCTACACTTTACAGGGTGCAGTTCTCCCGTGGATTCTACAATTTGAGAGGAGTTGATGCAGCGAGGTATCACGAAGGATGGGGTAGAATTGGCATGTACAGGAAACCCAGTAGGCAATGAAGTCATTTGTATATTATATACTTGACTATTATCAGGAATCCAAATTCTATATTTTATGGATTGCATTACAGTACAGCCTGGAATATAACTGTTGGAGTCAGTTGTAAAGCATAAAGGGGTTCCAATGCCAGAAGCTGCAAAATCTCCCATCTTAATGTGCTGGACAAAAGGGTCTGGAGCTGTACCGTACGCTGATCTGTTGACATGGACAAACACCTCAGCTCCCTCCCAGGTCGCGGGGTGCACAATCGGTGGATCTGGCACGTAAGCCCAGTGGGTCAGCGCTTGTACCATTCTGATGAGTTTCCACGATGCGAACACAACTCTCAGGTAGCCAGCGGGCATCATTTTCATCCTGTGAAAAAACACAGACATGTCCTCGACCCCATGTCAATACCGGATCGGGCCTGTGCCAAGCACTTCTTAAAGGATCTTTCCACTTAACTTGAGCAAAAGCTCTTTGCTCTCTCTTTTCCCAGAACCGCTGTGCTGCGGAGTGGCCATTGCAATCCAAATTTAAAAAATTTAGTATGAATAAAGTATGAGAAAGTATATTAACAGGAGAGAAGGGGTATAGTTTCCCCCCCTTTTAATTTAGAAATTTGGTGTTTTAACAAACCGTTGGCCCATTCGACAATTCCTTGACCATGAGGGTTAATGCCATTGGAGGGCACAGGCAGGAAGGTAGCACAGTTGGGACAAGTTTTTACAATTTGACGAGCTGCCTCACGAGTAATATGAAATTGCTGACGTAAGGCACGACTGTTTTGATGGTGGGCAGCATGTGATTGCTTTGCCAAGTCAATTTGAGAAAGAAAAATTTGGGTAGCCTCATCTGTAATAGCATTGTCCTCACTTAATGGTAAGAAGAGGCAAAGTGAAGTAATTTGTTGGAGGGACAATGATGTGAAATTGTGCCCACAAAATTGTCCCAGGCAGTGACCCAGGAATCACAAAGACTATAAAGCCATTCTTGTTGTAAAGTATAGGGGATATAAATAACCTGTGGATCTCATCCAAGATACTTACAAGATTCCACACGGCACATATGGACTAAGGTGGCTACCAATTCATAATAAGGAATTAATACTTTTGAAGGAGTAGCAGGTAAGGAAAGCCACAAAAGGGGTCCCTTCTGCCAAAGGACCGCTGTTGGAGAATGAGGTGTAGTTAAAATATAAGCTTCCCAAGGGGCTGAGTAATCAATATAATTTACATGTTGGGAAGAAATGGCAGAATTTACTATGCTCAAGGCTTTTGCTGCTTCAGTTGTCATTTTTCTGGGAGATGTAGGGTCAGGGTCCCCCTTCAACAGACCAAACAGAAGGAAAATTTTGGCGAGTAGAAGAGAGAGCCCATGCTACAAAGCTTTGACGCAAGTTGGGGCTATTTGCCATGCCTTGAGGCAACACTAGCCAATGGTACCGTTTCATGGGTTTTTTAAAATTAGTAGAGGGGACAATAAATGCAAGGCGTTTGCAATCTTGAGGAGCAAGAAGTATGGTATAAAAACAATCTTTTAAGTCAATTATAATTTTGTATGTATTTTGAGGAATTGCCATAGGAGAGGGCAAGCCTGGTTGTAATGCCCCCATAAGTTCCATGGTGGCATTTACTCGCCGGAGATCCTGTAGGAGTCTCCATTTGCCAGATTTCTTTTTGACAACAAAAATAGGTGAATTCCATGGGGAAGTAGTAGGAGCAATGTGGCCCAAGTCCAGCTGTTCCTGCACCAGCTGTTGGGCAACAACAATCTTTTCAATTGATAGGGGCCACTGATCCACCCACACCGGAGTGTCTGATAACCATGTGATAGGATCGGCATGAGGGACAGGACAAGCAGCAACCCCCGTTAAAAATATCCCAGCCCCTGTCTAGGAGGTCGGGGCTGAGGTTGAATGGGTTCTCTAATTCCTTGTTGATGGCTTCCCAATCCTCTTGAAGGCAGTAGACCTTGACTTAGGAGTTGACGAGTGACTGCGTCACTAGGGCTAAACAAATAAACTCCCATTTTTTCCATAATATCTCTGCCCCACAAATTTATGGGCAAATGATCTAATACAAAAGGCTGGAAAGTCCCAGAATGCCCCTCACCATTTTTCCAGTTAAGGATGGCACTGCTTTGTTGGGTGTCTGCGGCATGGCCAATCCCCTACAAGGATGTAAGAGACGCAGTAAGAGGCCAGTTGGAAGGCCAATGTCTCTTGGCTATCACAGACACATCTGCTCCTGTATCTAACAGACCTCGGAAGGGCTTTTCTTGTATATAGATTGTAAGCTCGGGCCTTTCCCAGTTTATGTTTTGAACCCAAAATATGTCTGAGGACCCAAAACTCCTTTCTCACCTTTCAATAGATCAAATAAGGGTTTTAATTTAGCTGTGGACAATTTAAGATAAGGGTGAAGCCAATTAATATCTCCCAGAAATTTTTGAAAATCATGCAAAGTACGCAAATGAGAAGTCTTAACCTGTAATTTCTGACTAGTAAAATAATAAGGACCCAAAATATGACCAAGAGGGATTTTTATTTTTCTCTGCCTGGGCTGGCTTTGAACTACCCAAAGAGTCTTAGCCATAAAAGCCTTTTTTATTTCCAATTAAACCAATAGGAGAACAAAAGGAGTAGAGTTTACCTGTAAGTTGCTAAGAATTGACCACCAAGTAGTTGCCAGAGTTTTGCTGTAACACTTAAAGAACAGCAGACTGAATGGGATCCATGTGCCATTAAATCAAATCATATTATTTAACCTTACCTTACTGGCACGTGAAAGAGAAAACAAATGAATAACAATAAAAGTCTCAGCTTCAGTGGATCTGAAGTGGCTGTGTCTTCCATCCCAAATTAGCAGGCCAGCAGGAGAGATGGTTTGCATCTGGATAATTCTTTAGTAGAGTTCCCTGGATAGGCTGTCACATTTCCTGCTTGTTGCCTGTAAATTTCTACACAGACTGGTTAAGGGCATTCTTAAACAGATTTTAGAAGGCTTGGGCCTTTAACCATCTTTCTAGTCACAAAATCCACACAGATTGAAGGCTAACCAAGTCTGCTCTCTGTAGCAGTTTCTGAATCACAAACAACTCCCAGTTTGGGAGCCGACTGTGGAGGCAGTTTTCTGTAGCCATAGACTGCCACGGTCCACTCAGCTAGCACACATGTCAACCTGTATCCTATAAAGCAAAATGTTAATTTGGGGTCCAGAAAATTTAGGTTAATAGTCACACCTGTGCAGTTATTTCGAAATGACTCTGGTCCCTTGATCTTAAAGAGTTTATGAGAGCACAGTGAAAAAAGAGAAAAAAAAAAATGGAGAAGCAAAATCTTAAGTCTATACCAAATAATTGTCAGGATTAGATGTACACTTGACTCTTAGCATAGATAGACATAAAGAATACACACTGGTTGTACATTATTATACTTATATTACGTGCTGTATATTAAAACCTTTTGGAGTTTTTCTTAGACACATTTGTTTGCTCCCAAACATATCAGTTTAGGCTTAAAACCTGTTTTTTGTTTTGTTTTTAAGTTTTACCAACACATAGACATAGACATACATACACACAGACAGACAATGTGCACACGTTTTGGGGCGCGCTTAGAATTGTTCTTTAATTGGCCATGTAAGTTTTTCTGGAATTCCAGTGGCAAATGATATTATTTTGCCTATATTCTAGAACCACATGGTTAGATAGTAAACAAAAAAAAAATCTTTTCAGCAAACCAAAATTTTCAGATCATCTGAGAAGCCACATTTTGAGAAACCAGTTTAGCTCACAAAGGGAGCATATGGGAGACAGGATATGAACACAGACAGTGAGCTCACAGTAAGACACCTTCATCTTCCAGCATTTGAATTGTAAGGCACCTTTGAAATGCAAGGTTACAGGACTCTAAGTCTCTGCCCAGCCTCCAGGAATTTGGCATGCTTGTTACCTGGGGGATGGGCAGGCTTTCACTCCATCCAATCCTATTGTCTACCATGTGCTCAATGCTAGAGAAAGTTTATGATTTAGCCAAACAAGCAGAATTTAACTGAATCTCCAAAACTTAAACATCAATAACAAGAATAGAAAACCTTTCTTTGAGTCTTTTAAAGCAGATGTTAAACAAATATCAATACCCATCCTATGTCACAGGCAGGCAGGCAGAGTTTAGAGGGAGACAGAAAAAGAGACAGAGAGAACTTCATCTGCCTGAGCGCTCATAGAAGTTAGGTAAGTCCTGCAAAATATTCCAAATATATATGATTGGGCTCAAACTTGAGCAGCATTCCTGAAACAATTTAGACTTGAGGAGCAACCAGCTGAGCTGAACTAGAGATCAGTTGTCTCCAAACACCCACAATTGCTGATCTCCTTGACCTAGCCCAGTGGATTTATGGAAAATGTAAGCTCCACTCTAATGGTCACTCACACTGGTTGGGGTTTCAAATCTGTCCTGGTGGATGGAAATAGAGCGCTGGGTCAGGAGAAGTTACCTCGGTGGTGGTAGCATTTCTCTAGCCTCAGGTTCCTCCCCCCTGCTAGCAGCCTGCACCTAGGAGAGCTGTAAGTCTGCCAGGACTCCCTTTAAAGGAGTTTGTTGTTCTGGATGAAGCTGTGACAATAGAGCTATAACTGATTTTAACATAGTCTCAACATAGGTCAATCTATCTTTAATAGGCTTATTGAATAATTTCTCCTCAGAGTCTGAGCCATCTGAGTCTTCCTTAATGTCTAGCTCAGTGGGTTCAGGTCTTGTTAATTTTCTCAGCTCTTCCCAGGCAGCAGCATACGCTCCTGGAGCTGGGCAACACTCATCAGGACCCTGTTCTGTTTCTCCAATCGACTGATCGAGTTTAATCTATTCATGTCTAGGATCTAAGCAATCTCGGACCAGATACCAAAGAATAATAGCATCCACTGAGGTTTTCTCAGGGCCAGTTGCATCATAATGTTCCCTTTTTTTTTTTTTTTTTTTTCAATTTTCTAGCAAGTTTCTAAGTTATTGGTTCCTTCCTCCAGGAACTGGGGGCATGCTTTCTCAATAAAATAAAAGAAACGTTCTAAGTTACTTTGGCCAACTTTCACTGCCCGGGCATTAAGCATGCCTTTGGGGGCCTGCATGTATAGCATGCGGCTATTACCTTGTCCCATAATTTATTACTCCCGACAATACACTCTCCTCCCGCTCTCCTTCCCAAGCATTCGGACGTCCTTACCTGAGCGGGGGTCACCTGCCGTCGATCCCAGGCCTTCAAGTCCCTGTTCCAGGCGCCAAACCTGCCGGGCCAGCCGGCAGGGGAACAGAAATCCTGACTGAGGGGCGGCAGGGATACGGAAAAGGAAAAATAAGGCAAGAGAAAAAAGACAAGAGACAAAGATGGGGTACGGGAGGTCTGCAGCCATAAGGTTGAACCTCAAGACTGCAGCAACAGTTTATTCTTAACTTCCAGCTTATATGCAGTTTTGGAACCAGGGAATAGCATAGGGTTGTTAAAATTCCAGAACATAAAGAGGCTTTGAAGTTTGCAACATTTGATTACAGTAAACACAGGACAAGGTTGATAGGAATCTACTCCAGCGGACATAGCAAGGTGGGGACATAGCAAAGCAATTCCGGACAGTGGCTGTGAACAAATGTCCTTGCCTTTAGCATATCCTGGTGGTAACAGCACAGCCAGAGGTGATAATTTACCTAGCTGCAGGTTTGACTCCCCGACATCTTGGCGACATCGGCACAGCCAGAGGTCAGGATGAGCTTAGCTGCTAGCTAGGCTCCCGACAATTGTGCCAAAAACGGAAAAGGTTTACTGGCCTGGGTATGAAAGTTAAAGATTTATGTTCCAGAACTGTTCCTTGATCCACCTTAGCCTGGAATGAAACCTTTAAGTAATCCAAATTTCTAGAGCCTTTTCTTTCTTTTTTTTCTTATTTATTGTCAAAAAGATTTACAGAGAGCTTACAGTTTTGGGGTTTTTTGTTTGTTTGTTTGTTTGCTTTTTGTAAATTTTATTGTCAAACTGAGGTACAGAGAGGTTACACTTTCATACCTTAGGCATTGGATACATTTCTTGTACTGTTTGTTACCTCCTCCCTCACTCCCCCCTCCCCCTTTCCCTTTTCCCACCATGAGTTGTTCAGTTCATTTTTACCAAACAGTTTTGCAAGTATTGCTTTTGTAGTCGTTTGTCTTTTTTTACATTGTGTCTCTCGATTTTGGTATTCCCTTTCTATTTCCTAGATCTAATACCAGTATACACGGTTTACAATGTACTCAGATAAGATACACAGATAGTGCAAGTACAACCATAGAAAGGGGATACAAGAGGATCATCAATAATAGAAGCTACGGTTTCACATCGCATGTTGAAAGCTACGACAGTGATTTGACACTCGTTAACATAACATGGAGATCATTTCACTTAGTGTCATCTTAAGTGTTCATAAGGGCTATTGGGCTGTTGTGATCCTCTGCTGTGACTAGCCTGAACCTGTGCTAATTATTCCCTATGAGGGAGACCATAGAGTCCATGTTTCTTTGGGTCTGGCTCACTTCACTTAGTATAATTTTTTCCAAGTCCTTCCATTTCCTTACAAATGGGGCAATGTCATTCCTTCTGATAGAGGCATAAAATTCCATTGTGTATATGTACCACATTTCCCGATCCATTCGTCTACTGAGGGGCATCTGGGTTGGTTCCAAACTCTAGCTATGACAAATTGTGCTGCGATGAACATTGTTGTGGTGGTGGCTTTAGTGTGTTCTTGTTTGTGGTCTTTTGTGTAGATACCCAAAAGTGGGGCTGCTGGGTCATAAGCAAGCTCTATGTTTACCCTTCTGAGGAATCTCCATACCACTTGCCAAAGTGGCTGAACCAGTTTACATTCCACCAACAATGAAGTAGGTTCCCTTTTGGCCACATCCCTTCCAATATTTGTCACTGTTAGTTTTCTTGATATATGACATTCTTACTGGGGTGAGATGGAATCTCAATGTTGTTTTGATTTGCATTTCTTTTATGGCCAGTGATGTAAAGCACTTTTTGATATGTCTCTTGGCCATTCTCTTTTCCTCATTAGAGAAGTCTTTTTAAGTCTTTAGCCCACTTGTTGAGAGGGCTATTGGTTCTTTGCGATTTTGTTTTGGAGGAATGTAATATTTTTAGTTCTGCATATATTTTAGATATGAGGCCTTTGTCCATTGTATGGCCGGTAAAGATCTTTTCCCAATCTGTGGGCTTTCTGTTTATCTTGCGAGCTATGTCCTTTGCCATGCAGAAGCTCTGCAGTTTGATGCAGTCCCATTTGTCCATCCTTTCTTTGATTTGTCGCATTTCTGGGTCTTTGTTAAGGATGTTCCATCCTGTGCCAAGGAGCCCAAGAGTTTCTCCTACTCCTTCCTTTAGAGTTTTCAGGGTATCTGTTTTAATTTCGAGGTCTTTGATCCATTTGGAATTGATTTTGGTGCAGAGTGATATGTAAGGGCCTAGTTTTAGTTTGTTGCATACATTGAACCAGTTTTGCCAACACCATTTGTTAAAGCGGCTATCTTTCTTCCAGACTATTGTTTTAGCTCCTTTATCAAAGATTAAGTAGACATAGTTCTGTGGGTTTATTTCTGGGTCTTCAATTCTGTTCCATTGGTCTTCAGGCCTGTTCCGGTGCCAATACCAAGCTGTTTTTATTACTATGGCTTTATAATACAGCTTGAAATTGGGTATCGTAATTCCTCCAGCACTGTTCTTTCTGCTTAGGATTGTTTTTGCTACTCTGGTTCTTTTATTGTTCCATATGAATTTCTGGATTGCTTCCTCTATTTCATTAAAGAATGGTGTTGGGATATTAATGGGTATTGCATTGAATTTGTAGATAGCCTTTGGCAATATTGCCATTTTGATTATATTAATCCTCCCTATCCAGGAGCATGGGAGGTTTTTCCATTTCCTTAGTTCTGCCTTAATTTCATTTTTCATGTTTTTAAAGTTCTCATCATAGAGGTCTTTCACTTCCTTGGTTAAGGTTATTCCTAGGTATTTTATGTTTTTCGAGGCTATTGCAAAAGGAGTTGCTTTCCTGATTTCAGCCTTTGACTTCGGGTCATTAGCATATAGAATTGCCATTCATTTTTGAGGGTTTATTTCATATCCTGAAACTTTGCCAAAGTTTTGGATCAGCTCTAGTAGCTTGGGAGTAGAGTCAATGGGGTTCTTTAGGTATAGAATCATGTCATCTGTGAAGAGAGAAAGTCTCTCTCCCCTTCTCTTCAACATAGTATTAGAATTCCTAGCCAGAGCAATTAGGCAAGAAGAAATTATAAATGGGATCCAAAGAGGTTACAGTTTTATATGTTAGGCCTTGGGTACATTTCTTGTACTGTTTGTTACCTCCTCCCTCATTACCCCCACCCCTCCCCCTTTCTCTCTCCCCCCATGAGTTGTTCCATGAGTTGTACACCAAATGGTTTTGCCAGTATTGTTTTTGGAGTCATTTGTCTTTTTATCTTTTTTCTCTCAATTTTGATATCCCCTTTCACTTCCCTAGTTCTAATACCAGTATATACTGTTATTAGATGTAGAACCTTTTCTTTGAATGACCTCCTTCCTCTAGTCAGGACTAGAATGAAACCCACGTAGACTGACCTGTTACCAAAGGACTAATGTCATTGTTGGCTCACCCTAACTTCTTCTTGCTATACTTGTTTTCCAGAGGGTAAATCTTTCTTTTAATTTAATTTTATTGTCAAGGTGATGTACAGAAGGGTTACAGTTACATTCATAAGGCAGTGAGTACATTTCTTGTCATAATTGTTATCCTCTCCTTCATTTTTCTCCTACTTTCCCTCTCCCCCAGCGCCCCCCCCCAGTTGTATAGTTCATTTCCAACATATTGTCTTGTGAGTATTGCTGTTGCATTGGTTCACCCTTTATCCTTTATCTCACCATTTTGATGTTCCTCTTCCCTTCCCTAATTCGGATAAATGTATATTCACTACCCAGGGTACCAAAATCAAATACAGTGACAACAGGGGATAAATCATAGGAAAGAAAAATGGAAGAAAAAATAAATTGTGCTGGGCGCTGGTGGCTCATGCCTGTAATCCTAGCTACTCAGGAGGCTGAGATCTGAGGATCATGGTTCAAAGCCAGCCTGGGTAGGAAAGCTTGTAAGACTCTTATCTCCAATAAACCACCAGAAAACTGGAAGTTGCCCTGTGGCTCAAGTGGTAAAACGCCCAGGCCCAGAGTCCAAGTCCCACAACCAACTCCCAAAAAAGTACAAAAAGAAGAAAAGAATTGTTTCACATAGTACATTAAAAATAAGAACAACAATGAAAAAACTCTTGTTTCCATATCTAGCTATACTTTTAAGCAGGTAGGTTGCTGTGTCCCATCTCCAGTGTCTTGTGTTCTCTGTATTAATGTATCCCAACTATGTCTATCAGGTTTTGCCTGATCATAGTTCTAAGTATTTTCTCTTCCTAAACTAACTACTGCTTGATGGGGAATTTCAAGGGAACCAAAGGAGTAAGCATAATGGTAGAATCATAGCTGTGTGCTTTCTTCCAAGTGTTACTTTCAACACTTAAATCAGTGACAGCTCACTGGAGTAACTGCTGGCTACGTTCCATGTAGAACTTCAATAACAAGTACTTACTGAGTCCCTAGTATGTTCCAGACACTTTCACAAACATTGCCTCATGCCCTTTCTGGAAAACAGCCAAGGCTTGTGTTAACTGTTTTACAAATGAGGACACTGAGGCACAGAGACATTAAGTTCCATTTTCAGAATCACATAGAAAGTAAATAACAAAGTTGGAAATTTAAATCAAAACAACCGTACATCAAGTTCAGTGTTCTTTCTATTACTGTACATGATTCATCTTAGTACATGGTCTCTGTGACACTACAGTGACTTAGAAATCGCACCAAAGTGTCAATTCACTGGCCCTAACAAAACTAGTCAAATACTACTTCCCTTGGAGGGTCTTCTGGTACAATAGTAGTTGGTTAGGAAATAAAAGAATGTTGTAATCATCCAATTCTCTTCCCTCACCCCAAGAATCTGACCAGAAGTCAACTTTCTTAAATACCACATCATTTTATATCTTCATCTTCTTACTTCCTACAATAGTTTGGAGTATAATTTATGGTCACATGATAAGATTTTATTTAATTAAAAAAATTCTCAAATGTGGTTAAGGCTTCCTATGATTTTCTGAGCCATAAAATATTTTAGTCAAACTTGGAAGATTAATACTAGAACACAGACACCACAAACATGAAAGGTAGTCATTTCAACTTATATTAAGGGTAAATGAAGGATAGCAGGGCATTTCCACTAAGGACAAATGAAGGATATCAGTCTTGCCAAGAGTAGATATGATCTACTGATGGGAAATGTCAAGATAAGTAAGTACAGCCCTCTCATTTTATGTACAAAAATACTAAAACCCAAAAAGAGAGTCACAAGGTAAGATGTAAGACTGGAATTAAAGTGCTTCTGTCTTGGTCACATGGAAACATGGAAGTAGTGATTAAAAAAAAAAAACAGGATGCACCAGGTGGTAGAAGGATGCAGAAAAAAAATCTGGCGTTGCCCACATCATAGTTTAGAGATCAGATATTTGGCCTTAAATAAGTATCAATTTTAAGTAAATAATAGAAAAACACACCTCACTTGAATGGTTAAATGAAATGGTATGCATTTAAGAACTGAGTACCAAATGAACTTTACAACTTGAGGGAAAAAGGGAGTGGGGGGAGTGGGAGAAAATGAGGGAAGGAGTAACACTGTTATAAAGAAATGCACTCATAAAAAAAAGAAATGCACTCATAACCTTACTTATGTATCTGTAACCCCTATATGCATCAACTTTACAATAAAATTTAAATTTTAAAAAAGAAATGAGTACCAATACCTGACTTGTGTAACTGTAATCCTTCTGTGCATCACCTTTACAATAAAAAGAAAGAAAGAAAGAAAATAATGACCCTAGAGAACCACCCACAAAAGAAGTGACTACATATTTTGTACCAAAGCAGATATAGAATAAAAGATAATTTATAAATTTAAATAAAAATTCTCAAATTTGACTGCTTCAGATGAGAGGCAACTGATTTTGATGTGCAGCCAAATCAACAGAAAGTTGTGTGAAAACACAGACTTAGGGCTTCACCCTACATTTCTAGTTCGACGCCCTCTGAGAAAATAAATTAGTGAAAACTTAGGTTAACTTCCCTTTTAGTTGTGCCCCCAAAACTGGAAAAGACAAAACACACCTTCTAAAATGTGAAACAAAGAAAAACAACTGAAGCTCTGACTGTAACAATTCTTTTTCCTATTTCATGTCTCAGTTTCCTTGTGTAGGACATTAGGTGTTTCCATAGATGATCCTTATGGCTCTGAACTGTTCAGAGCTAAACACCACCAGTGTTGTAAGGATTGAATAGTTGCACAGCACAGATCGCAAACAGCTTGTTCAGGTAGTTCTTAGGTCTGGAGGCTATTATTGCACTCCTCTACTCCCCTACAACTCCTCCATAACACAAATTTCCCCACATAAGATACTAGGCATGGTCCCAACTGGCCTCAATGGGAGTTCTTACCTAAGGATTAAACTGGAATCTCAGCGGTTGCTCTTCTGAAAGCTGAAAAGATCACATCATTAAACTATGTCTAGGGAGGAAAAAAGAAGCTATTCATGGCCTCTGAACACATGCTTATGTTTCAGTTCCAAGTGCTTATACATTTGCATCTGTTTTCATTCTTGGAAATGTGATTGCCTTTTTTAGGATTATGGTAACAGACAAATATTGTACTGTGAGAATCTTTCCATTGCTGTTCTGAATCGTGTACTCCGGAAACATCCTTGGAACATTTGGAATGACTGATGGTTTTATGATTATATTTCATAGGAATGGGTAATGTAACTGAACAGGTGTGGTGAATGGAAAAAGTACTGTATTAGTGGAAAGGATTTACTTCCCCAAACTGCTTCTGCTGCAGGCTGGATCTGAATGAGCTATTTCACTGCCTGACCCATTTCCTAATCTGTAAAATTAAGTAGGTCATACAAATTGAGAGTAACTGCCCTTGCCCTGTGAATCAAAATGAATTGAATGATAGCCCCCAAAGTGAAGGGAAGTAAAAAGAATTCTTATGACAGAAAAGAAGAAAACTAGCAGAAAGGAATATAAAGTTAAAATCCCTTCTTTCCTTCTACCCCTTTTCCAACTTTCCAGAGATGATCAGTGTTGACAGCTTGTTGGAACCTTTGGACATTTTCTATGCATATACGAATGTACATGTAATCTTTTACATTTAACAAGGAAACGTATATAAATACATATATAAACATCCTAAATTACACAGCCTCATTTGTGTATAGTGCTGTGTCTTTTTGTACGTAAGGTTAATTCTCATATAGGGTGCTGGAATTAAATTTTATATCATATATTTTAAACTTTTACGGATTATGTTTTAGATGTATTTCCTAGGCATACTAAAAAGTAATTTATTTTTCACTAATATATACCTGCTGTTCGTGCTGTTAGACCAGTACTCCTTTAAGATACATTTCCCCCCCCCCATACACATTATGTTTAGTTTTGTTTATACTTTACTTGTCCTGACTGCAGGATCAAATTCACATTAACTATTTCACTAATTCCACTTAAATTTCAGACTGCATAAAACTTGGGAGCATATGTGTATATAATACTGTAAAAATACAAAGCATAGTATAGTCACATTTCCAAGGTTCACAATACTGTCACATGTCTTTCATCCATTTTTATAGCTTAATATTATCCCATTGCAGATTTTATCTAGTCATTAGTCAGTTAACATCTAGGTTGTTTCACTTTTCAAGTGTCATCCATCAGCAGGTTAGTGGTTGCCAAATAGCTAGAGGGAGCAGAAGACAGAGCGGTATAGCTTATATGACTTCTTTGGGGGGTAATAAAAATGTTCTAAAACTTGTTGTCATGGTTATACAGCACTGTATATGTATTAATATGCACTGGCCTGCACACAACAAACATATTTAAAATGTTGAACTTTGTGTTATATGACTCAGCTCAAAAAATACAAATCTATAGTACTTTATGCTATTCAGTTTTGCTTTATCTTATTTTGAGATAATTTTAAATTTACACAAGTTACAAAAAATAGTAGCAACAAGTTCCATACAGCCTGTACTCATCTTCCCTTAAGATCATATCCTACATAACCACTGTACAACTGTCAAAACTGTGAACTTTGGTATGATAATCTGATTTTTTAATTATTTACCTTTCACCATTTTTACATTTTTATTTATTTTTATGCTGGTTCTGGGGTTTGAATTCAGGGTCTGGGGGCCTTTCTTGAGCAGTTTCATTTCCAGGCGTTGTGTGTGTGTGTGTGTGTGTGTGTGTGTGTGTGTGTGTGTGTGTGTTTGGTAGCTAATTTGAGATGAGAGTCTCATGTACTTTCCTGCCAGGTCTGGCTTTGAACCATTATCCTCAGATCCCAGCCTCTTGAGTAGGTAAGATAATAGAAATTAACCACAAGAACTCAGCAAATATATCTTTCTTTGATATTTTTTAACAAGATGACCTCTATTTTTACACATTTTCATACAAATTACGTGATTTCATTCTCTCTTATAATGAGATAATACCCCCATTGTGGGGAAAAAGAGAGAGAGAGAGAGAGTTTCCTTTATCCATGTATCTGTGGAATGGCATTTGGGTTGATTCCACGTGGCTATCGTGAACTGCAATAGCTATAGGTATATGATAAACATATGTATGCCATTTTTTGTTGATGTACGTTGTTTTCTTTTGATGTCCCTTTACACACGTTAATTTTATTATACAATGATACAAATGATTGAAAAAATTAACTTTGCCTAC
Organism: Perognathus longimembris pacificus; assembly: GCF_023159225.1. Taxonomy (NCBI): domain Eukaryota; kingdom Metazoa; phylum Chordata; class Mammalia; order Rodentia; family Heteromyidae; genus Perognathus; species Perognathus longimembris. Next base: position 55,935,069 of record NC_063188.1, read on the forward strand.
ATCTTTACAATATATCTTAAACAAAATAGTGATTTGGCACCTCAAGCCAGTAATATGTGAAAACTGTTGATACATTTTTTAAAAAATTAACTGTATAAATTATTTTTAATGCTCATATACAAATAATTATGTGTCTGGAACTTAGGTAAACTACACAAAACAACTAGGAATTCTACATTAAATACTTAAATAGTTTTATTAAAGGGTATTTCCTATTTAAACTATACTACAAAAGCATAAAAGTAAATGTAAAAGAAGTTTTTAACGATATGACCTCTAGAAGGTTAATTGCAGTCTATTTGTATTAATTTATAAAATTATGCCTTAAAATTGTTGTAGATGTTTTTGAAATCTAAAATCAGTAAAATAGGCAGTTTTTGTCTAATGTTCATTACAATGAAACTACAGTATAAAATAATCAAAAGGCCAACAAATAATAAAAACTTCCAGAAAGTTAACTTAAAATACCATATGTACTTTATTTTCTCTTAAATTAATATATACTGGGTTCATTTTTTAATTTTTTTATCTAGATATAATTCATGCACCACCAAAGTTCTCCAATTCAAAGAATGGAATTCAGCGTTACTTAGCATACTCAAAATATTAGGCAATCGCCAGCACAATGGAAATTTAGAACATTTACATCAACGCAAAAGGTATATTCTGTCAGTAATTTCTATTTCCTTGCCTCCAGCTACTGGCGTCCACTAAATAACTTTCTGTCTCTAAAGATTAGCCTATTCTGGCTACTGAAGATAAATGAAATGACACAATAGGTGGCTTTTTATCTCTGGTTTCCTTCATCTAGAAAAATGTTTTCATAGTTTATCTATGCTGTGCACGAATCAATATTTCATTGTTTTATGACTGAATAGCAATTGTCTAGAAAGATCTCATGTATTTGTCCATTCATCAGTTGGTAGGCAATTGGATGGTTTCTACAAATTACTTATTACAATTATATGTAACTCTATAGATGTAGAGTTTCTGTTCTCTTAATTGTTTACCTAACAGTGGAATCATTGAAACATATGAAAACTTGAAGTGTAACTTTATGAGGGAATGTTCAGCTGTTTTCCAAATAAGTTGTGCTATCTTACCTTCTTACCAGTAGTATGTAATGTTCCCAGCATCTCCACATTCTCATCAACATTTGTAAGAGAAATTTTTAATTTTATCCACCCTACTAAGTGTGAAGTTTTTAATCTCATTGTGGTTTTCTTTTGTGTTTTCTACTGGTGAATACCATACATATGTGTTTATAAACCAGTTGTACAACTTCTTTCAAAAAATGTCAATTCAAATGTTTCAGTCATTTTTTTCTTTTTCTCAATATAGTGTTTGAATTCATGATCTTGAGTTCTCCGTTAACTTTTGCTCAAGACCCTTAGCTTTCTTTTGCTCAAGACTAGCACTCTACCACATGAGTCACAGATCCACATTCAGCTTTTTGGTAGTTAATTTTAGATAAGAGTCTCAGACTTTTCTGCCTGGGCTATCTTCAAACTATAATCCTCAGATCTCAGCCTCCTAAATAGCTAGGATTATAGTGGTGAGCCTCTGGCACCCAGCATCATTTCTAAATCATTTGTTTTTTCATCACTGGAAGATAAATTGTTCATATATTCTGGACACTTGACATTCCCATTCTTTGGGTTTTCAATTACCCTTCCTGATACCCTTTGAATTACAAACATTTTTTTAAATTTTATGAAATCTAGCATGGGTTATACACAGTGGAGGGAATTATCTTAAGTGAAACAAATCAGACACAGAAAAACAAATATCATTCTCCTCATTTTGGACTGTCAAACACAACTTAAATGTAGCATGGGATATGCTAGAGATTTGGAATGAATGATAGGTGATGGGAAGGTAGATAAAGGGATGTTGGATAACAACTATTAAAGTTTGGTTAGGTAGGATTACATCTTAGAGCTCAGCAGCACAGAGGAAAACTATAGTTGAAATAAGCTGTTATGTATTTCATGACTTTCTAAAAGAGAAAAAAAAACAAAAGTTCCAAACACAAAAATTGTGAGGACAGGGGCTGGGGATATGGCCTAGTGACAAGAGTGCTTGCTTCTTATACATGAGGCCCTGGGTTCAATTCCCCAGCACCACATATACAGAAAATGGCCAGAAGTGGCACTGTGGCTCAAGTGGCAGAGTGCTAGCCTTGAGTAAAAAGAAGCCAGGGACAGTGCTCAGACCCTGAGTCCAAGCCCCAGGACTGGCTAAAAAAAAAAAAATTGACAGTTAGGATTGAGAGATGATCGTTTGTTCCTTTCATTATCACTATCTTGTTTAAAGCTGTGTCTCTACATCACTGGCCATAAAGGAAATGCAAATCAAAACAACATTGAGATTCCATCTCACCCCAGTAAGAATGTCATATATCAAGAAAACTAACAATAACAGTTGTTGGAAGGGATGTGGCCAAAAGGGAACCCTACTTCATTGTTGGTGGGAATGTAAACTGGTTCAGCCACTCTGGCAAGCAGTATGGAGATTCCTCAGAAGGCTAAATGTAGAACTCCCCTACGACCCAGCAACCCCACTTTTGGGTATTTATCCAAAAAACTACAAACAAAATCAAAGTAAAGCCACCAGCACAAGAATGTCACAGCGAGAATCTGTAACCAACCCAGATGCCCCTCAGTAGACGAATGGATCAGGAAAATGTGGTACATATACACAATGGAATTTTATGCCTCTATCAGAAAGAATGACATTGTCCCATTTGTAAGGAAATGGAAGGACTTGGAAAAAATTATGCTAAGTGAAGTGAGCCAGACCCAAAGAAACGTGGACTCTATGGTCTCCCTTATTGGGAATAATTAGCACAGGTTTAGGCAAGTCACAACAGAGGATCACAAGAGCCCAACAGCTATACCCTTATGATCACATAAGATGATGCTAAGTGAAATGAACTCCATTTTATGAAAATGATTGTTATATGAGAGTTGTAACTACTTTCAACATCCCATGTGTATCTGTAGTTTCTACTATTGATGATGTTCGTGTATCACCTTCTTGTGATTGTATCTACACTATCTCTGTAATCTTATCTGAGTGTATGGGAAACAGTGTGTACTGGTATTAGAATTAGGAAATTCAAAGGGAATACCAAAATTGAGAGACAAAGGGTAAAATACGAGAAACAACAACAAAAGCAATACTTGCAAAACTGTTTGGTGTAAGTGAACTGAACACCTCAGGGGGGGACAGGAGGAGGGGGGAGGGGGGTATGAGGGACAAGGTAACAAACAGTACAAGAAATGTATCCAATGCCTAACATATGAAACTGTAACCTCTCTGTACATCAGTTTTATAATAAAAATTTTTTTAAAAATTGTGAGGACAGAGAAATTGTAATTACTCTAATTTTGTCAGTGCATGCTATACATGTGATGAAACATCACACTGATGTTCCTTAATGTCTACAATTAATACATGGTAATAAAAATAAAATAAAAACTTATAAAATCCAGCATCTATATTTTATCAGAGATTGTTTCTCTACCTTTTTTCTGTGCAGGAACCATACTGTCATTTCCTTTCATATCTCAGATTTTTATCTGAAATACAAAGCTTTTAAAATAATATATGTACTATGGGGCTTTCTTTTGTTTATGCATTTTGTTTAACATATTTTTAAGCTAATTTCATAAAATCTAGATTCTGGGTCTTGTAGAGTCACTGAAGTCTCTGTTCAATTACCTTCATGGTGAGATAATGATTGGACAGAGGTTTGCTTAAACATCCGGAATGAATAAGTTTCACAATCTTTTCAAGGAGCTGTGTGTGCGTGTGTGTACTCATGCTTGTGGAGACACACATTATTCATTTTTGTTTCTACCCTGTCTCAAGGTAAGCCATCAGTGTGAAGAACTTAGTGTCTTCTCAGATCTTTTCTGAGAATGAATATCCTGGTCACACAGACACTCAGTACATGCATGTGGACTCCTAGATTCTGAACATGTCAGAATTGTTCAAAATTCCTATGACTATCTCATTCTGCAACTTTTCCTTGAAATGTTAGCTACTTGATTGTAGTTTCATCTGTTAACCACCACCTCATGTGCCTGAAATGTTAAAATATTGTCTCTAAATGCTTTTCACATACATCCCTAAGGAAACAAGCTTTTCTCACAGAATGTGTCAAATCAAATTAAGACAGCCTTCCAAAGTAGTGTCTTCTAGCAAGACCTCAGATCGGTTAAATGATGGAAGTCTCTGCAAATGAAGCTGTGAAGGATCATCTTGCTCATTTGCCCACCTCTAGCAGCTGCCCTGGCTTCTGGTTTCCATGACAATTGTGAACTGTTGATGTTGCAGTGGTGAAAAGACAAAGCCATAGGCTGGGAACGTGGCTTAGTGGTAGAGTGCTTGCCTAGCATGCATGAAGCCCTGGGTTCAATTCCTCGGTTCCACATAAACAGAAAAAGCTGGAAGTGGTGCTGTGGCTCAAGAGGTAAAGTGCTAGCCTTGAGCAAAAGAAGCTCAGGGACAGTGCCCAGGTCCTGAGTTCAATCCCTAGGACTGGAAAAAAAAAGACAAAGCCATATTTACACAAAGTTCGCTATTCTTATTGAGCTTCATGTGATTTTTCTTGACACACAACCAGTTTCAAATTAAGTAGATAATAGCACCCACGTTGGTAATAGATGCAATTTTTGTATCTTTCTATTCTAGAAAATGGTATGAGTTGCTCCCCTCAAAACAAGACAGTTTAGGCTGCTCTGGAATAGAAGTTTGAGGATAATGTATACTATCATTTCCCTTGAGATGTAGCATGGACCAGATCCTTGGAACCATGTCAGCTTGAAATAAGCAAGTTTGCTTTGTAGTGGTCCTAGAAACTTGAGGTAAGAAGAATAGAAGAGGCAAGATATAAAACAGCTGAATGTGTGTTGTGGATACTCTCCTCATTTGAATCCCAATAGACATTTCTGTAACTTAGCAGAATCAGTTATAGTTAGTTTCCATCCTTTCTCTTAAATTCCCCTAGTAAATTAAGGGATTTTCAAGTTTGGATTGGAATCAAAATCAGAGTAAAATTGGAAAATGGTGCTAGAACCTCTATCTAAGTACATTGCCAGATAATGGTTCCCTAAATATCTTATACTTTGAAATCCGCTCTTCCTCCTTGCTGGTACCAGAACTTCAGCTCAGGGCATCATACCTGCTCCATTCGCATGTTCGCAGTTAATACTCAGCCACACTTCCAGTTCAGCTTTTTGCTAATTCTTTTTGGAGATGAATTCTTGTGGACTTTCCTCTTCCCATTGGACTTCAAACCATCATCCTCTGGATCTCAGCCTCCTGAGTAGCTAGAATTATAGACATGAGCCACCTCAAATAGAAAGCTAAAAAGTTTATATTTTTGTCTATGGAAATAGGAGGGTAATGGTTGAAATATTCCCAAGAGAATCATCTTTCAGCACCTCTTGAATGTTCCTACTTCTTCTTTGGGATTCTCAGGGCTGGGCAGAGGCAACTCCTTCCTGGTTCTCTTATGCCCTGAGTGTGGTCAGCATTGCTAAGCAGAGTAATTCTACCAACTAGAATCTGGCTCATATATTTTAAATGAGAGGCAAGGACTCTAGTTCAATTCAAAGTTGATGTGATGTGTGAAAGGAATTACAGAACTGAGAGGTGAGTAGAAGAGTAAGCAACAGTAAGAAGTCCACTGCAATGGTGCAGACAGTGGTGGTGGTGGTGTAGAACAGAATAATGGTGCAAAGCAAGAAAGTTTGAGGTTTTCTGCTGGTTTTCTCTGACCATTCAACATCTCCAGCCATATTCCCACATAACTGTGGTAAGCTGGTCTACTTTCAATCTCAGTGCTTTCTTCATTCCCAGGCCCAAAGGCCTTTGCATTTTTTGTCAGTATCTAATCACAGAACGTGGGCACTGAAGATCACACAGCTTATAGACGAGCCAATCTGAAACCAGAAAAAAATGGATATCATCTTTAAAATTGCATACAAATGGTGAGTAAGCAGAGATACAAAAAGGAAAATGATTTGTGAGAAGCCATATAAGGAGTCCATGGCTAAAGTAAGGGGAAGAAAAGACTTAAAAGAATTAAGATCACACCAATGGATTACATTGCCAGACCCTCACATTATCATTCACCTTTGAGTACTTGAATAACTGGGTGTTGGGTTGGTGGTATCTGTTTAGAATCAGCTCTGCTTACTGGAAACATAGGGAGAGCCATGTGTGTCCATGCCGTTCCAGTAACTTCACACTCCTCTTAGTTAGATGGTCTCCAGCTGTGAGAACAGGTGGTACATGGAAAAAGCCCAGTGCCTGGCTCTCTTAGATTTGCTAAGAGGACAAAAACTATTGGTGCCTAGGACAAATCAGGTTAAGAGGCCTGATTTGAGAAGAAGAGGGTCATGGAGCCCCTGTGAGAAAGGACATAAGAGCATAGATGGGTGAGTGGTAAAACTGATATGTAAGAAAATGGGAAAGGTCGCAAGAGACAGCTAAAGAGAAATGTAAGAGGATGGGAAAATATGGGGGAGGTGAGAATATGCAGAAAGAATGTGAAGTAGTGTAACGAACCCTTTACAGTAATGATCTTAGTAAAAACCCTATTACAAAACACAATTGTATCCTGAGCCTCTTCTAAGACTACTAAAAGACAGCGATGTCTCATTAATGTCCAATGCATAAATTAAAATTTATAATTAATGTATATATCAAGATTAATAAAAAAGTTCCCAAGTAAAGTTAGTATTATAGTCCAGTGACATTTATGAATATATTTGAGGTTTGGTTTTTCTGTCAGAATGTATACATTTTTTAGGGCTGGGAATATAGCCTAGTGGTAGAGTGCTTGCCTTGTATACATGAAGCCCTGGGTTTGATTCCCCAGCACCACATATATAGAAAAAGCCAGAAGCGGTGCTGTGGCTTAAAAGCTAGAGTGCCATCATTGAGCAAAAAGAAGCCAGGGACAGTGCTCAGGCCCTGAGTCTGAAGCACCAGGACTGGAAAAAAAAAAGAAAAGAAAAGAAAAATGTATACATTTTTTAAACTAGAGATAAAATATTTAGACTATGTAAATCCTTTTTATAAAACTCGTTTTTCCACAGAACATGCTTCAAACTATTAGCAAAACGTGTGCCTTTGAACTAGTATAATTTTCCATTTAAGGAAATCCAAAAAAATACTCTTCAATAATTAAGTGAATACAAGTTTAATGTTTAAATTCTCACAGTAGAATTTCTATGGGGCAGTATGAAAAAAGATAGGCCAAGCCAGGCTGAGGGCTCACTCCTGCAATCCTAGTTATTTAGGAGGCTGCGATCTGAGGATCTCAGTTTAGAAGCCAATGCAGTCAGAAAATTCCATGTGACTCTTCTCTCCAATTAATCAGCCAAAAAGTCAGAAGTGGAGGTATGGCTCAAATAGTAGATCATCAGTTTTGAGCAAAAAACCTAAGGGACAGTGCCCAGACCCTGAGTTCAAGCCCCTATACTGCAATAACAAGAGCATAATTCCTAAAATTGAGAGAGAGAGGTCCATTTCTGTAAGACTCATATGAAAATTCTGTTGAATGCATGAGATTTTTATGTTTATCAACCAGAAGCAGAAGATTTTTGAAGAATGAAGCATTCTTTTACAATGCACAAAGTTTATGATAATAGTAACAGTAAGAATATATTAAGTCTCCAGATCTCTTTTTTAATGTTATGTATAAATTACTTAAGCTAAAGTGGATAGATGGGTCTTCACAAGACAGTCGTGTGTCACTTAATGTCAAATTGCACAAGCATCATTAAGGATACTTACACACCCTATAGTGGCTGTGACACATTTGGCAATATCTTCTTAGGGAACCACTTATATGTAACATAGTGTTAACAAAAACATCATTATGCTGGTACATAACTGTAGTTTCTTCCACTAAAGGAAAGGTTCTAAATCCAACCCAGGGCTTCAGAGAGTATCTGAGATCCATGAAATTATATGCAAAAATGCAAGAATATCCATGCAAAAAGGTGTAATTTTATGTAATCCACAAAAAGTGTGTGTCTGCCCTTCCAAGGGAAGAAAAAAGAGTAAAGAACCACAAAGCTGGAGGACCCTCTCTCCTAGAAAATTGCCTGGACTTCCAGAGTGTATGGGCTGCAGAAACAGAACACTAAATGATAAAAATTCAGGAGCCTTTTGACCTCTACCATTGCAAATTTTCATCCTCTGAATTGACATAAGGTTCCTGAAAAAGGTGACAGTTGGCAAAGCAGTATTTAAGAAGCCAAATTCTGCTGTAGAATGAGGACTCAGATAAGAAGATAGACTTGGTGTTTCACCAGTTCATTAAATCCTTCTTTTATTTTTCCCCTGGAACTTATAGTTTAATTAATACACATCAATTCATATTAATACAAGCCAGTGTGGATGTCCTAGTTTGGGCTAGAAAACACGTTATAACCCCAGTTAATTACAGGATCAGCTTAGGAAAAGATATTTGGGATATTTTCACTGTTTTTATTTTCATTTAAAAAATTATCTTTAAGTGGTTGTACAAAGGGCTTCAGTTCAACACATCATGAGTATCATGTGTCTTGATCAGTGTCACCTTTTCCATTATTTTTCTACAGCCCTCCTATCCTCTTCAGTTTCCTGGTTCTGCGTTCACATATGTACATCGAATGTTGTGACCGAATTTGCTCCCTCTTTCTCCTTCTATTTGTCTGCCCCGCTCCTGTCTAGCTGCACATTTCCACACATGACATGTTATGGTCATTTGCTTACATTGTTCAAGGAGATTACTCTGTGGGGACCCATTCATGTATACCATATAAAGAATCCTTCTTAAATTCGCCTTCTTTCTGCAACTGACCAAATATTTTAAATCTTTCCATTCTAAGCCCATTTAACTTCTTATACACATTATAATAGCACCATCTTGTGGAACAGGGCAGAAATGCATAACTTCAGGTGGCTGCTGAATGGTTCTCAAAGCAAACCACTGTGAACTCCTAGGGGGTAAACACTATTTTCATCATAATACCAGTGCCACTTTCTTTTTCATTGTGTTGTAATGCATACATGGTGCAAAATCAACGGTCAATAAAACTGCAAGTGTGAATCACAGCAATAGTTCCAAATTCTACTGCTAGCCTTCATATTGTATGTGCATTTAAAACAAAACAAAAAAGCCAGTTGCTGGGGATCCAAATAAGAAAAGGTGAAGTTAAACTGTCTCTCTTTGCAGATGACATGATCCTATACCTAAAGAATCCCATAGACTCTACCCCAAGCTACTAGAGCTGATCCAAAACTTTGGCAAAGTTGCAGGATATAAAATAAACCTTCAAAAATCAACGACCTTTCTCTATGCTAACGACCCGAAGACCAAGGCTGAAATCAGGAAAGCAACTCCTTTTGCAATAGCCCCCAAAACATAAAATACCTAGGAATAACCTTAACCAAAGAAGTGAAAGACCTCTTTGAGGGGGAGGGAAAGGGTGGAGGGAGGGGGGCATGAGGGACAAGGCAACAAACAGCACAAGAAATGTATCCAATGCCCAACGTATGATACTGTAACCTCTCTGTACATCAGTTTGATAATAAAAATTTGAGAAAAAAAAAGACCTCTTTGATGAGAACTTTAAAAGCTTGAAAAACGAAATTAAGTCAGAACTAAGGAAATGGAAAAACCTCCCATGCTCCTGGATTGGGAGGATTAATATAATCAAAATGGCAATATTGCCAAAGGCTATCTACAAATTCAATGCAATACCCATTAATATCCCAACACCATTCTTTAATGAAATAAAGGAAGCAATCCAGAAATTCATATGGAAAAATAAAAGACCTAGAATAGCAAAAACACTCCTAAGCAGAAAGAACAGGGCTGGAGGAATTACAATACCCAACTTCAAGCTGTATTATAAAGCTATAGTAATAAAAACAGCTTGGTATTGGCACCAGAACAGGCCTGAAGACCAATGGAACAGAATTGAAGACCCAGAAATGAACCCACAGAACTACGCCTACTTAATCTTTGATAAAGGAGCTAAAACAATAGTATGGAAGAAAGATAGCCTCTTTAACAAGTGGTGCTGGAAAAACTGGTTCAATGTATGCAACAAACTAAAACTAGATCCTTATATATCACCCTGCACCAAAATCAATTCCAAATGGATTAGAGACCTCGAAATCAAAACAGACACCCTGAAAACACTAAAGGAAGGAGTAGGAGAAACACTTGGGCTCCTTGGCGCAGGACGGAACTTCCCTAACAAAGACCCAGAAAGGATAAAAATCAAAAAAAGGTTGGACAAATGAGACTGCATCAAACTCCAGAGCTTCTGCATGGCAAAGGACATAGCTTGCAAGATAAACAGAAAGCCCACAGACTGGGAAAAGATCTTTACCGGCCATACAATGGACAAAGGCCTCATATCTAAAATATATGCAGAACTAAAAAAAATTACCTTCTTCCAAAACAAAACCGCAAAGAACCAATAGCCCCCTCATCAAGTGGGCTAAAGACTTACAAAGAGACTTCTCTGATGAGGAAATGAGAATGGCCAAGAGACATATGAAAAAATGCTCTACATCACTGGCCATAAAAGAAATGCAAATCAAAACAACATTGAGATTCCATCTCACCCCAGTAAGAATGTCATATATCAAGAAAACTAACAAGAACAAATGTTGGAGGGGATGTGGCCAAAAAGGAACCCTACTTCATTGTTGGTGGGAATGTAAACTGGTTCAGCCACTCTGGCAAGCAGTATGGAGATTCCTCAGAAGGCTAAATATAGAACTCCCCTATGACCCAGCAGCCCCACTTTTGGGTATCTATCCAAAAGACCACAAACAAAATCACAGTAATGCCACCAGCACAACAATGTTCATTGCAGCACAACTTGTCATAGGGAGAATCTGTAACCAACCCAGATGCCCCTCAGTAGACGAATGGATCAGGAAAATGTGGTACATATACACAATGGAATTTTATGCCTCTATCAGAAAGAATGACATTGTCCCATTTGTAAGGAAATGGAATGACATGGAAAAAGTTATACTAAGTGAAGTGAGCCAGACCCAAAGAAACATGGACTCTATGGTCTCCCTTATTGGAAATAATTAGTACAGGTTTAGGCAAGTCATAGCAGAGCATCACAAGGCCCAATAGCTGTACCCTTATGAACACATAAGATGATGCTAAGTGAAATGAACTCCATGTTATGGAAACAATTGTTATATCACAGTTGTAACTACTTTCAATGTCCCATGTGTATCTGTAGCTTCTATTATTGATGATGTTCTTGTATCACCTTCCTGTGTTTGTACCTGCACTATCTCTGTAATCTTATTTGAGTATATTGGAAACCGTGTATACTGGTATTGGAAGCAGGAAATTGAAAGGGAATACCAAATTTGAGAGACACCGGGTAAAAAAACACAAACAAGTACAAAAGCAATACTTGCAAAACTGTTTGGTGTAAGTGAACTGAACACCACCGGGGGGGGGCGGGAAGGGAAAGGGGGAGGAGGGAGGGGGGTATGAGGGACAAGGTAACAAACAGTACAAGAAATGTATCCAATGCCTAATGTATGAAACTGTAACCTCTCTGTACATAAGTTTGATAATAAAAATTTGAAAAAAAAAAAGCCAGTTGCCTTCATGAATAACCTTTACAAAGTTCCAAGATGGTTGCAACTTGGGAGACTGGCTTGTAGGAGTTGCCGAAGAGAAATTGGCTTTAATATCCATTTTATTTTCAAGGGAACTAAGGAATTACTGTAACTAGATATTTATGAGTGCCAGAGATAAAAGGCTTGTGCATTGATCCTCAGCCCCTCAACCATTATTTCAAGACCCAGAGTGAGATACAAGGTCAGGTATTTCTAGCAGATGTTGCACTGAATACTCCTCACTAAAAGCTGGGTACAATGGCTTGTGTTATGTCTTCTAATGTAGTCATTTCCTCACTGTGTCAAGAGTTTATCAATGCACTTTATTTTTATAGCAGCTCGATGGCATTGGTATTATCATCCTCCTTTTCAGATGGGAAAACAGAAGCCAAGAGAGGATTCAAATGTCTTACCTGAAATCACTTAGTGAGTGGTGAAGGAAGGCTTAGATCCTGGCAATTTCAATCCAAGGGACCAAATATCTCTTGCAGTTTCCATCAGAAAAACTTGAGGATGGCTATAAAGGAATCTGAATTGGTGCAATTAGCTAAGGCCTAGAAAATGATGAGTATATGACACAAGAATGACAAGAGGTGCTCATTGGAACCTCTAAGGCCTCTAGACATACAACCTCACACAGAATGTAAATAACAATATCTAGAAAAATCTTCTTCCTTTGTAACATTTGTAAGAAAAATTAATATGAATTAATTTAATAGCCTAAGGACAGTGACTCTGAGAGCCATATGAGTACCAGCAAAATCACAGAACTAAAACATAATCTAATTTGACTAATAATAGTATTACAACCTAATACTACATAAAGAAAACTTGAAAGAGCTGGGCACCAGTGGCTCATATCTGTAATCCTACCTACTCAGGAGGCTAATATCTGAGGATAATGGTTAGGCGCCACACCAGGCAGGAAAGTTCTTATCTCCAATTAACCAACAAAACTCCAGAAAATGGAAGCATGGCTCAAGTGGTAGAGTGCTAGCCTTGAGGGGAAAAAAACTCAGGGACATCACCCATGCCCTGATGCAAGCCCAAAGCCTGCACAACACACACACACACACACACACACACACACACACACGCACAAACACATACACAGAGGAAAGCCTCTCAGTCACCTGAAGGATGGTATTACAGCAATTAATAAAAAAAAGAAAGAAAGAAAAAGCCAGGCATGAAGCTTGTAATTCTAGCTACCCAGATAGCTGAGACCTGGAAGATCATGGTTCAATGCCAATCTGGGCAGAAAAGTCTATGAGACTCCATCTCCAGTTACCAGCAAAATGTCAGAATGAAGGTGTGATTCAATTGATAGAGTACCTGTTGTGAACAAGAAGGTCTAGCAAGAACAGAAGGTCTTGAGTTCAAGTCCCATACTGACAAGCATATACAAAAGAAAAAAAAAACCACAGCTCCTCTCCTTGATTTCACACAATAGAAATTGTATATATGTTTTATGGACCTCAAAGTTCTGGAAATAATCTCTTTACCCAAAAACAATTGACAAGGAAATGGAGCAAGATGGTGATAGCCACCATTTTGAATCCATGAATGAGAAGACTTGGTTAAGAAGAAACTATATTCCAAACACAAAAAGAGGGGGAGAACACTGGGAATGGTAAAAGAGGAAAAAGCCATAGAGCCATGCCCAATCCTTAGCGCAGAGGGAAGAGAAAAATATTATAATGACATATCATGAAAGTAAGCCAGACTGGTTACAGAATGCCATTTCTATCTGCAGGATAATCTTAAACATGCCTAAACTCAGCTCTGCTGTAGAAGGCTAGCCTTGGTGGGAAAAAAAAGACATTCTGTAGCTTCCCTTATCTCACAGATCCAAATATCATCTTGTTTGAGACTGAGATACTCTGAAAAATTTGAGGTCCCAGATCCCTCAAACTTTAACATGTGATGACCAAATGAGTGCGGTGAAAGGTGCAAAAACACCTGCCCAGACATCAGGCAGCAATGACTTCTAGCATGAATATTTGCTTCCTAGTGCAGGAGCACATGCTGTGTGCTAAGGCATTTTCTGCCGAAAGCAAATTCAGGAAGCACGACAACCTCCAGAGCACAGGAAGGCCGATGATGTGTGATCTCTGTACAAAAGTGTTCACCACCCAGACCCACCTGAAAGAACACCTAAAAATCTACATGGGGACCAAGTCCCACAGGTGTGAGGAGTGTGACACATCATTCATTCATGCCTCAAACATAGGCACAAGAGAGTTCGAAGTAATGAGGCCATTACACATGCCCAAAGTGTTCAAAGCCTTCACACAGAAGTTCCACAGCAAGGACCACAAGTGGAGGCACAGAGGGGAAAAGCCTCAAACATACGCTCCCATTGCAGGCCACAGCTATGGAGGGAGAGGATGAGTAGCCTTGGAAACAAAAACCTTCATCTACAGCTCATGGGACGAGCTGCAGTTGGAGCCTGCAATATATGTGACCTTTGGCCCCAGAAGCAGCAACAATCTCAACTGGCTGTAATCACTAAACACCAGTGACTATTGCTCAGGAAACTCAGAGGGTTGTATGCCCCAGACTTAAGATAGTTCTTTTTTTAAAAATTAAAAAGAGAGGTTTATTTTTGACTAGTTCAAGTGACCTCATAATGATGAGGACCACATGTTATGATGGTAGAGAAGCCGAAATGGGAAACAGTACTTACAGAAGGAACATGTGTGCAAGATAGGGCTCTGACCAGCTTTATACTACTTTATTTTATTTATATTTTAAATTTTTTATTGTAAAGGTGATATACATTGGGGTTGCAGTTACATGAGTCAGGTAATGAATATATTTCCTTTTAAATAGTGTCACCCCCTTCCTCATTCTCTCCCAGTTTTTCCTCTCCTGATTTCCCTCCATCCCCTAAGTTGTTAGTGTGTAGTGAGTATTACTGCTGAATTGGTTCACTGTTTGAGCCACCATTTCTGTGCTTCCCCTTCCCCTACTCAAATCAGATAAACTTATATACAAAACAAAGCTTTGTTAAGTAGTTTGCAAACTGTTTAAGGAAATTGTGTTAAGACTGAATAATTTCACTGGCTTTGTGGTGTTTAGTATTAATGTTGCTCTCATTCTCCCCTTCTTTCGGTAGTTTTAAGAGTTTAATTCCTCTGCACTTGGACAGCAAGAGACCGTAGGGCATATCACACTAGAGTAAATTTCCTATCATCAAAGTTTATGGGATTTGTGGTCAAATTAACAGTTTTAATTACCTAATACGAGGAGTTCACATAAGTGCAGAAAATGTCAGCTGGTGGTTTCCCAGGAACTCTCTGAAGGTCTGAAACAAAGTTGTGCAAATGTAGAGTGGTATTAGATTTGCATTTGGTTTGTTAAGTGGTGTGTGTGTGTGTGTGTGTGTGTGTGTGTGTGTGTGTGTGTGTGTGTCTTGTATGCTGGTCCTGTGGCTTGAAGTCAGGGCCTGGATAATGTCCTTTAGCTTTTTTTCTCAAGGTTGGTACTCAGCTGCTTGAACAACACCTCCACTTCCACCTTTTTGGTAGTTAATTGGAGATAAGAATCTTACAGACTTTCCTAGCCCAATTGAACCATCATACTCAGACCTCAGCCTCCTGTGTAGTTATGATTACAACCATGAACCACCATCCCCTGGCTTGCTAATTTTTTTATGTCACTGTTTCTCAGCATTCCTTTGAACAAATAAAACTTGCTTTTTAAAATGTTTCTTCATCCATTTTGATTGCCCTGTACTTACCCCAAAAGCTGTGATCACTCTTACTGGAAGCTGAGAGCACAAACCCACCATGGTACTCAGTCTGGAGGACTACATTCTTCCCTTTCTCTTTTGGGGGCATGGCCATGCTGCAGCAGTGACCGATTGTGGAGTAGAAGGGGGCTCAGAGAATGTATATTTAAAAACAAAATTAAGATAAGAAGCAGATAATGCTTCATCAAATACATGGACACACTTTAACAAAACCCCATCTTGCTTTTGGAATATCAGTAGTACATGATTTGCCCATAAATAAAATAAGAAAATACAGTATGCCAACTTTAATTAATTTTAGAGGTGTAAATGATTTTACATACTTTTTTCGTTCCTTTTTTTCCAGTACTGAGGTTTGAACTCAGGACTTCTACTTGATAGACATTCACTCTAACAGTTGGGCCATACCGCCAGTCCAAATTTTACCCATGTAAAGTGCATACAGACAGCTGCACTTTTTTTCTTTAATATTTTCTTTCTTTCTTCTTTTTTTTTTTTGCCAGTCCTAGGGCTTAGACTCAGGCCCTGAGCACTGTCCCTGGCTTCTTTTTACTCAAGACCAGCACTCTACCACTTGAGCACAGCACCCACTTCCGGTTTTTTCTGTGTATGTGGTGCTGAGGAACTGAACCCAGGGCTTTATGCATGCCAGGTAAGCACTCTACCACTAGGCCATATTCCCAGCCCTATTTCCTTCCTTCCTTCCTTCCTTCCTTCCTTCCTTCCTTCCTTCCTTCCTTCCTTCCTTCCTTTCTTTTTTCCTTCCTTCCTTGCTTTCTTTCTTTCTTCCTTCCTTCCTTGCTTTCTTTTTTTCCTTCTTTCTTTCTGCCTTCTTTCTTTCTTTCTTTGGATTTAAATACCTTCTATCTTCAAAATACATGAATCTATTTTAACTGATAATAAAGATTGTCAGGCCAAATCTTTGTTTCTGAAGTACAGTTCATCATTGGTTACATTTCTAAATAGAGCTGATTGCTTCTTTTTCATATTGATAAAGTCAAATTATAAACTCAGTTTCAGGTTTGGTGTACTAAATGTTCATTTAATCATTTTCTCAGGAATACATTGAAATGTTGAAAATTGTTAGAATTGGAATTTGCAAGCAAATATTAGTTACTTTAGAACATGTAAAATTGTACTGATGCCAACTTTTTCCCATTTCCTTTAGTTGTAAAAAGGGATTTCAATTCAAAATGTCAGTTTGAGAGTACAATGGAGATGTCAACTTTTAAAAGTCTGTTTGGGTGCCAGGACTTTTCTCTTCTGCTTTTTTGTTGTTGTCATTTAGATATTTTTTCTTGTTGTTTTCTGCTGTAGCTTTATTTTGTTTTGTTTTTGTTTTGTTTTGTTTTTGCCAGTCCTGGGGCTTGAACTCTGGGCCTAAGCACTGTCCCCGAGCTTTTGTGCTCAAGGCTAGCATTTTATCACTTGAGCCACAGCTCCACATGCAGCTTTTCTTTGGTTAGTTGGAAAAAGAATCTCATGGACTATCCTGCCCAGGCTGGCTTTGAACTGTGATCCTCAACCTCAGCCTTCTGAGCTACCATCGCCCAGCAGGACTTTTTTTCTACAAACATATTAATTTCATTTTATAGCTTGCCGCACTAAACCTATATATTGTGAGGAAAGCTTTATGTTTTAAATTTGTGTAAATGTTATGCCAGTATTGTAGAATTGAAGATGCTATTGCTAAGTTTTTACTTATTAGTAAAACATTTAATTTAGTTAAAAATGAATTTATCTTTAAATTTGATTTTTTTGAACAAAAGTAGTCTCATCATTGTGTTTATATACTCTTGGTAGAAGAGAAACTGAGCTGTAACAACTACAACGAACCATATTTGGGGTCCTTATTATTGTATATAAAAGAAAATATGGGGTATACATATTCTATTCATCTGTTCATTCAGTAACTTGATAATTATAAGCAGTGCTGCAATAAACATGGGTGTGTGCATATCCCTTTTGTATGAGGACTTCGTTTCTTTCCATTATACCCAGGAGTAGTATAGCTGAAACATATGTTAGTTCTGTTATTGGGGGAGGGGGCATATGTGTAATGATATTGGGGCTTGAATTCAGGACTTGTGTTCTGTCCCTTGGCTTTTCCACTTGAGACACACTTCCAGCATTTTTGATGGTTTATTGAAGATAAGATTATCACAGATTTACCAGCTAAGGTGTGAACCTCAGCTCTCAGCCTCACAAAGAGCTAGGATTATAGACATAGGGCACTGGCGTCCGTCTACTGTTAGGGGTTTGGGGTTGTTTGTATTTTTGGTGTCATTCCTTAGGCTTGAACTCAGGGCCTGGACACTGTCCCTGGGTTTGGTTGCTCAAAGCTAGCACTCTATCATTGGAGTCACAGCTCCACTTCAAGTTTTTCTGATGATTAATCATAGATAAGAGCCTCACAGACGTTCTTGCTCAGGCTGTCTTTGAGCCACAATCCTCAGATCTCAGCCTCTTGTGTAGCTAGTACAGGTGTGATCCATCCACATCTGGCTATTACTAGTTTTTTGGGTTTTTTTGGTTTTTTTGTTTTGTTTTGTTTTGTTTTGTTTTGCCAGTCCTGCGGCTTGGACTCAGGGCCTGAGCACTGTCCCTGGCTTCTTTTTGCTCAAGGCTAGCACTCTGCCACTTGAGCCGCAGCACCACTTCTGGCCATTTTCTGTACAAGTGGTGCTGGGGAATCGAACCGAGGGCTTCATGTATACAAGGCAAGCGCTCTTGCCACTAGGCCACATCCCCAGCCCCTATTACTAGTTTTTAAAAGAACTTCCACATTGTTTTCCAAGTAATTGTCTTGATTTGAATTCCTAGCAATAGTGTAAAAGGATTCCTTTGCTTCCACATCCTCATTTGTTTGTTTATTTTATAACAGCCATTTTGACTAGGACAAGGTAGAATTTCAATGTCATTCTGATATACATATCTCTGATGAATATATTTTGAGCTTTTTTTGCATATTTGTTGGTCATTTATGTTTAATCTTTTGAGAAGTTCATTTATATTTCCTCTTTCATTCAGTTCATTTTCCCATTTATTGACAATATGACTTGGTCTTCTGTTGAAAACATTGAGTTGTTTATAATTCTGGATATTAATCTCTTAGATAAAGAGGTAGCAAAAATGTTCTACTATTCTGTAGCTTTTGTTGTGCAGAAGCTTTCTAATGTAATATAATTTCAATTTGTCAATTCTTCATTTTATATCCTGAGCTAACAGAGTCCTACTTATGAAATAATAATCTATGCCTTGAAATGCTTTACCTAAGTTTCCCCTCTAGTAATTTCCGTGTTGCAGGTCTTACTAAAGTCTAACCTATTTTGATTTACACCAGGTAAGAGGAGGAATCTAGTTTCAATATTAAATACTGAATATTCAGTTTTCTAAACATAATTTATTAAAGAGGCTATCTTTTTCCCAGTGTGTATTGTTGGCACCTTTGTTGAGAATCAGGTGGCTATAGCTGCATACGTTTATTATCTGGTTCCTCTGTTATATTTCATTGTTATATTTGTCTGTTTTTATGTCTAATGTTATTCTGGTTTGTGTCACTATGGCTCTGCAGTTTATTTTGAAACTAGACATTATGATACCTCCAGCATTTTCTTTTGTGCTAAAGATTCCTTTGGCCATTTCAGGGCTTTTGTGTATGAAATTTTAGTTTGTTTGCTCTAGTTCTATGAAGAATTTTATTGTCATTGTGGTGGGAAATCAATGAGTCAGTAGATTGCTATCAGTTAATGACATTCATTCTGCCAATCCATGAAATGTCTTTCCATCTTCTATTGTCATCTTCAATTCTTTCTTCAGTGTGTTTATAACTTTTATGTACAGGGTAGGTTTCTTCTTAGTTATAGGGTATTTTTAGGCTATTGTGAATGAGATTGTTTTCCTGGTTTCTTTATTAGTGACTTTGTCACTGGCATATAGAAAAAAACTATGTTGGTTTTGCTTCTTGCTACTTTGATGAATACAACATCTCTTTAAGTCTTCTGGTGTAAGCTAAGTACTAGTGACTCATACCTGTAATCCTAGCTACTCAGAGGCAGAGATTTGAGGTTCATGGTTCAAAACCAGGTGGGGTAAGAAAGTCTGTGAAATTCTAATCTCCAATTAACCAGCAGAAAAGCCAGAAGTGGAGCTTTGGCTCAAATGATAGAGCACTAGCCTCAAGCAAAACAAAAAATTCTGAGACAACCCCCAGGCCCTGAGTTCAAGTCCTAGGATGGGCACAAACAAAGAGAATATTCTGTTATAGTCTTTGGGGTCATTTAAACGTAGAATCCTATCTGTAAACAAGTATAATTGGATTTCTTTCTTTCCTATTTGTATGCCTGTTATTTCTTTCTCGTTAAGCCAGGGTTCCTCAGAGTGTGAGAGGAAAGCTGTCCAACATTTGTGCTAAGTAGTTATGGAAGCTGAGCAATTTTCTCCCCCAATTGTCTACACACCAGGCTCCCTAGAGTCACCCCTTGCAACCAGTCTCAGATGATGGGACACTCATCACTTCACAAACGACATTGCCTTCTGCTGGAATTTTTCAGTGGATTTATGTAAGTCATTTCCTCCAGCTACTACCATTGTCCTGTATACTGTCTCCTACTCAGTCAATGCAAGAAAGTGACCACAAGGTGTCCTATTTTGTAAAATGTTCATAGTTTTCTGCTCTCTCACGCAGTTTAGTCCTTAAAAGTATGATCTCTCCTGTGACTGTACCCTTGCTACCACTGTATTACATCTGAGTACCCTGGATACTACTTATACAGGTACTAGAACTGGGGAAGGAAGAGGGAATACCAAAATCGAGAGACAAAGAACAAAAAGACAAATCATTCAAAAAGCAACACTTACAAAACCATTTGTTAGTGGCGCTGTGGCTCAAGTGGTAGAGCACTAGCCTTGAGCTGAAGAGCTGAA
This sequence comes from Perognathus longimembris pacificus, assembly GCF_023159225.1. Classification (NCBI taxonomy): domain Eukaryota; kingdom Metazoa; phylum Chordata; class Mammalia; order Rodentia; family Heteromyidae; genus Perognathus; species Perognathus longimembris. Next base: position 55,955,431 of record NC_063188.1, read on the forward strand.
GGACAAAGCCCAAGCCCAGAGTTCAAGCCCCACAACTGATAAAAATAAATAAATATAAAATAAATATAAAAAACAAAACCATTTGGTGTAAACCAACTGAACAACTCTTGGGGGAAGAGGAGGAGGGGGAGGGGGAATAAGGGAGGAGGTAACAAGTAGAACAAGAAATGTACTCACTGTTTTTCATATGAATCTGTAATCCCTCTGTATCACACCTTGACAATAAAGAGGAAAAAAGTATGATCTCTCTCAAGATGGCACTTACCTAGAGCACTCTGAGAGTTTGCTGGAAACTGGCTTAAATTTCTTCCCTAAAGTAAGCTTGCTGTGTAAGAGGAGTTGCTGACTGGCTTTAAATTTTAAGTGAACTGGATTTTGCCTGTGGCAAAGACAGCTAGCTATTCTCCAGTGATTATCAGGTTGATCTCCCTCTCGGGAAATATACTATGTGCTTGCAGCATCTTCCCCTCTCTTTCCTGGGATCCATTGCAATGTCTTTATTACTTTTCCCTCTATTGCCTTCCCAACTCTCCATGCAGTTGGGATTTCCAATCACTTTCTGTCCATATAAAATAATTTCTAGTATGTTATTCTGACTTGCTCACCGAAGTCACTCAAGTTCTGCTTCAATTTAAGATGAATGAATGAGCCAGGCACTGGTGGCTTGCACCTGTAATCGTAGCTACTCAGAAGGCTGACATCTGAGGATTGTAGTTCAAAGACAGCCCAGGCAAGAAAGTCTGTGAGACTCAAAAAGCCAGAAGTGGAACTATGGCCCAAGTAGTAGAGTGCTAGTCTTGAGCAAATAAAGCTCAAGGACAGTGTCCAGGCCCTTGGTTCAAGACCCAGGACCAGTACACAAAAAAGAAAATGAATGATGCCAAGAACAATACTAGATTTGCTTACTGAAGGGAAGATGTAACTATCATTTAAAATAATGTTAGTTATTACAATAAATAATAATTTTATTTATTTACTTTAATCTGTTTAAATGATACAAAAGATAGCAAAGTTACAGAACAGTTATTGATTGAGTGAACATGGACTTAGTGCCAAGCATTGTGCTAAAACATAGCCAGCACATTCCCTTCCCTATGGTTCCTGTACTCAGAACACAAATATTGGCCTGCAAGAGACAGGAATTAAAGCTGGAGTTGGCCACTCTTCTGATGAATGGGATAAACTTCTAAATGTTTGAAATAATTCTAGCTACCATTTATTCTACCAGTTGTAACTCAGAAACAGGTACTCGTGCATACAAGCTTTGAACTATTCTCTTCTAGAGGAAAAGGACTCTGTGTGTGTGTGTGTGTGTGTGTGTGTGTGTGTGTCTATGTGACTCATGGTTTATATGTTTAAAATAAGGTTGGTAGGGCAAGAGTAAATGAGAGAAATTGTACTCTCTTAATATGAATTTTTTACAAGTCTTTCCATTTCCTTACGAATGTGGCACTGTCATTCTTTCTGATGGAAGCATAGAATTCCATTGTATATATATATTGTGTATATGTATATTATATATATATATATTACAATTTCTTGTTCCACTCATCTACTGAGGGTCATCTAGGCTGGTTCCATATTTTAGCTATGGTAAATACTTCTGTGATGAACCTAGTTGTGCTGGTGGCTTTAGTATAGTCTTGTTTGTAATCCTTTGGATAAATGCCCATAAGTGGGGTTGATGGGTCATAGGGGAGCTCTATGTTTAGACTTTTGAGGAACCTCCACACTGCTTTCCAGAGTGGTTGAAGTGAGCCAGAAGCCAGACCCAAAGAAACATAGACTCTATGGTTTCCCTCATTGGTAATAATTAGGATAGTCCTAGCAGAGGATCACAATAGCTCAACAGATTAAGCATCCATAAGATTAGGCCAAGCAAATAGAACTCCACGTTATGGGAACAAGTGGTTTATCATTGTTGTTGTTATTTCTAAATCATCATGTGAAATTATTTCTTTTTTCTTTTGTTTATCTTCCCTATGGTTTACTCCCTGTTGTCACTGTATTTGATTTTGGTACCCTGGGTATTGTATATATGTTTATGTGAACCAGGGAAGAGAAAGGGAACATCAAAATGGTGAGACAAAGGATAAAGGGTGAACTAATGCAACAGCAGTACTTACAATATTATGTAAAATAACTGTACAACGGGGGGGGTGTTAGGGAGGAGTGAGGGTGGGACAAAAAACTAAGGGATGAGGTAACAAGTTTGACAAGATAAGTACTCACTACCTTACATATATAACTGTAACCCCTCTGTACATCACCTTGAAATTTTTTTAAATGTATAGCTTAAAAAATAAGAAAGAAAATACCTGAAAAATATCAAAATTTAATAAAGGAAAGGTTTAAAAAGAAGGAAATAAATTGTACTCCCTGTCTGAAAAGCAGATATCATTAAAGTTACAATAAACGTATAAGAACATATAAAATAAAATTAATAAATAAATTGACACTTCATGACACTTAAAATATCTGATCACCCAAAATTTCTCATTCTTTAACTGCTGGAAAGCAAAGATTATTGGAATATCTTTATGAGTGGTAAATCATAAAATATGAGGACCTCTATACCCATAAGCAACTATCAAGAGATCTTAGAGCACCTGAAATAAATTCCTGTGAAAAAGGATGGAAAGTCAATAGGACCATGCAATACTGGGGTAAATTACTTCTTCAATATTTATCATAATTTTGTCTGAAGATATTGCAAAGACAGTTAAGGATTTGACTTTGAACATCCATATAATATCATCTTGGATGCTAATCCAGCAACCAATATTATGATTATTCTTATCTCTACAATTTACACTAGGATAGGCTATCTGTGGAGAAGGCAAGACCTGAGGGCTCTTGACATCTGTGCTTATGAAAGTTGATCCAAACTTTACACAGACAAGCAAAGCAAAAGTTTGGTTGCTGCATGAATGTTCAGACTTTATTGCTTCTAGTATAAATGTCTAAAATATCAAATAAATCTAATATCACAAAAGCAAGTCTCAGAAAGTTAAACCTAAGCTCAAATGAAGTGTTGTGATTTAAAAATAAACTCACACTGTTTCTTTTACTAATTTTTGTCTTTTGTAGAGAACTGACAGATTGAAGAAGACATTCATTCACTATATGTTTTTCAGGTACTGTGCCATGAGCAGAGGTGTAATCTTTTTTTATTATTATTGTGCCAGTACTGGGGATTGAAATCAATCTGGGTATTGTCTCAGCTTTTTCACTCAAGGCTGGTGCCTACCACTTAATCCACTCCTCCACTTCCAGCTTTGGGAGGGGGTGGTTAATTGGAGATGAGAGTCTCATGGATGTTCCTGCCTGTACTGGCTTTGAACCATGATCCTCAGATCTCAGCCTCCTGAGTACCTAGAATTACAGGCATGAGCCACCAGTACCCAACTAAAGGACAATCTTGAAAAAAATCTCTAAGTGTGATGTAGAAGTCAGAAACTTACAATGTACTAAGTGCCATGATAGGGATAAACACTGGAGAGAGCACAGATAAGGATTATTTAGGTCACAGTAATGCAAAGAGCCTTAAAGGATGAGGAAAATAAACTAAGACGAAATGAGGACAACATTACCAGCAGAGGGAGCAAGCAGCAAATGTTTAATTCCCACACCTAAGAGCAAGATGCAGCAGGGAAGTTGCCAAAGGAACATGAAGAAAATAATACTAAAAAGGAATAAATGACCAAACCTGGAAAGGTATTTTATTCCAAGTTAAATAGGAGAGAGAAAGAAACTACAAAACTTACACTTAAAAAGCTTAATCAGCAAAGTGCCGGTGGCACACACCTGTAATCCTAGCTACTCAGGAGGCTGAGATCTGAGGATAATGGTTCAGAGCCAGCCCAGGAAGGAAAGTCCGTGAGACTCTTACCTCCAATTAACCACCAGAAAACTGGAAGTGGTGCTGTGGCTCCAGTGGTAGAGTGCTAGCCTTGAGCTGAAGAGCTAAGGGGCAGCACCCAGGCTCAGATTTCAAGCCCCACGACCAACCAAAAGAAAAAGCTTAATCGTCATCATTACTTCTAATTTCTTCTACATAGAAGGAAATATCTATGTATACGCATGTTCTTTGCAACCTTATATTTGTAATAATAAATTTAAAACAACTTAAAAGTCCGAAGAAGTGATACATAAATATATTATTCTATAAAATATAATAGAACTCAAAAATGATATATGTATTTCTTCATGTCTAGAGATGTTTTGATTTAACATAGATTTTTGTTCTGAGAAAGGCCTTACCAACATTTACTACAATATTTTAAACATAGAGAATTTCCTACATACATAGTATTCTCTTCTGCACTGAAATCATGTTCTAGGGGCATACTGATTGAATTATGTTTACTAAATAAATATATTTGATTTGAAGGATCACATACTAAGTATATGTCTAATGATATTTAATTAAGTTTAAGGATTAACTTTTTCATATGTGCTGTTCCTGGGACTTGAACTCAGGACCTGAGCACTGTCCCTAAGCTTTTTCACTCAAAGCTAATACATTACCACTTGAGCCACAGCTCCACTTCCTGGCTTTTTGCTGGTTTTATACAGATAAGAGTCCCATGGATTTTCCTTCTCAGGCTGGCTTTGAACTGTGATGCTCAGATCTCAGTCTCATGAGTAGATAGGATTATAGGTATGAGCCACTGGTACTTGGGTAAGATTAACATTTTGTTGCTTTATGATATAGTAAATGGTTCAGAAGTTTGATTTCCCAGCATGCACACAAGATTTTCATTTCTATATTTAGTACCACAAACAAATAATATGTTTAGAATGCCTCTGCTCTGCAAGGTTTAGCATTAGGCCATAACTGTGTTTTAAAATATACAGAAAATTATCTGGACTGCGAGCATGGTTCAAATGATAGAGAACCTGCCTGCTGAGAGTGAGGCGCTGAGATCAAACTGTAGTACAGCCTAATATAAAATAAAAGAAAGAAGAGACCACTTTCTGAGCTCTACAGACTTATATCTTACTTAGGAAGATGAGCCCTCACCTATAAAGTTCTTCAGAAGTGCAGACTACTGATGTGGATCAGAAATATTATAGCAGATTTTAAAAGCCTGCAACTAACATACATACTGTTAGGTTATGTATGTAGGAGAGAATGGCAATGGATAGTAAGATCTAATTTAAGGGAAACAAAGTGTCAGAAGGAACATATTTTCAATTGAGGATCAGGGTAAACAAAGGCTTTAAAATAATCATCAAAAATGCCAAATGCCAGTGGTTAAGGTATGTAATCCTATACACTCAGGAGGCTGAGAGCTGAGGATCTCAGTTCAAAGCCAATCCAAGCCAGATGAAGTCTATGAAACCTTTATCTCCAGTTAACCACCGAAAAGCCAGAAGTGGAGCTGTGGCTCAAGTGGTAGAGTGTGAGCCTTGAGCCAAAAGCACAGGGAGAGTGCCAAAGGGAAAGAAAAGGGGAAAGGAAGGAAGGGAGGGAGGGAGGGAGGGAGGGAGGGAGGGAGGGAGGGAGGGAGGGAGGGAGGGTAGGTAGAGGAAGGGAGAGAGGGAGACAAGAAAGAAAGAAAGAAAGAGAGAGAGAGAAAGAAAGAAAGAGAGAAAGAGAAAGAAAGAAAGAAAGAAAGAAAGAAAGAGAAATAAAGAGAGAGAAAGAAAGAAAGAAAGAGAAAGAAAGAAAGAAAGAAAAAGAAAGAACGAGAAGAGAGAAAGAAAGAAAGAAAGAAAAAGAAAGAAAGAGAAGAGAGAAAGAAAGAAAGAAAGAAAGAAAGAAAGAAAGAAAGAAAGAAAGAAAGAAAGAAAGAGAGATAGGGAGGGAGAGAGGGAGGGAGGGAGGGAGGGAGGGAGGGAGGGAGGGAGGGAGGGAGGGAGGATCATGGCACATTAGGGCAAAAGTGAAAAGAATAGAGAATGGAACAGTGTGAGTAGAAGTCCTTCTGGACCAGGATCACAACACAGCTATTTCTTGTGTGTGGTGATCATCTCTGAAGGCTTCCATTTACATAGATTCTGGTGCAAATCCAACCTTAACGGCTCCCTCAGGAGTGAAGGTGAAGTATTTGAAAATGTGAGGAATTCACAAAAGGAAACAAAAACAAAAGAAAATGCCAGAGTTCTGTTCTCTTGCCTCAATAGAAATTGAGTATGATAGGTATTGTAATAGGGAGGCCAGATCTGGCCAGTGCTATCATTAACTGTGGAGAAACTTCAGGTTGACTCCAGCTCAGATAAGAGCAGAAGCCAACTCCATCTCCACTAAGCTCTCCCCCACCCTATTCAGGGAAGCTCCTCTTTATTATGATAAGTTATGTAGATTGACCACCTGAGGCCTGGGAGCTTCAAGGGAACCTGCTATGAGTAAACGTATCCACTTGCATCATGTGAGCCCCACCAAATCCATGCGTCAATTATAACTATAATGATAGGTTAGTTCAAATAGATATTATGAGACAGACTGTAACTCTATTGGCCACCTGCGTGCGGCCTAGCATGCTCTGTAAGTGTTGTATCTTCATTGGTCACCTGCATGTGGCAACTTTGTCTGTGATGTTTGCCTTATAACCAGGCTGGAAGGCCACACACGCACACGGTTCCAGCTCCCAAGTCTGGGCTGCACAGGGGTACGCAATTCCGGCTCCCGAGTCTGGGCTGCACACATGCGGGCGGGTCCCAGTTCCCGAGTCTGGGCCCTGATCCTGCACTCGTGGTCAGCAGTTTCGGCTCCCGAGTCTGGGCTGCGACAAAGGCCAGTCGGTTCACTTTTTGTTCACTTTTTACTTCCCCAATAAAACTGTCTTTTTGTCATCTTGTAGCTGGAGACTGTGTGGTGGACTCGGGGGAACCAGGAATCCCCTCCCTTGGGGAGGGACCCTGTTTCATTGTAGCCAACCCCCACTCTACTTCAGTATCATGCATAGCAAGGCAGTGCTTAGGCCATCCCAACATGAAAATCAGATGTGATAATCCAAGTGATAACAGCACTTAGAAGCTGTGGGAGTATTACATAGCAGATTGGCACAAATTGTTACAACACGACCCTTAGGAAAGCTGTGAGTCATACACAGCAGCCAAGGCTTGCACCATTAAGAAACTCAGATGTTCTGATGGGAACATCCAGACATAGCCTGCCAAGGAGGATGGTGCTCCAATAATAATCTTGATCCACGCTGTCAGGAGCCTCATATGTATGGCAGAGGGTGAAGAAAAAAACCATAAAGCCTATTGTCAATAAGGCCATCAAGGAGGAAGATGGCGCCGCCACAGTAGGGAGGCACCCTAACTCACTCCAACTGAATAGTGAGCTGGGAACTCCAGCACCCAACACCCCGTCAAGAATCCAGCAAACCCAACAACCAGAAGCAACAGAGGAACTCGGGAAATGAAAAAGAACAAAAAAAGAAGAGCCTATAACCTGCACGGAGCCGGAAAATCTCCGGGGTACCCCTCCCCCACCCGCCGACCCTGGCCTGAACAGGGCCAGGCTGGGAAAGGGGACGCGGCGCTGGGAAAGGGGACGTGGCGCCAGCAAACCAACTGCTAAAAAGTCACGCCAGGAGCACAGAGTCCAGACGGCAAGAGCTCCACGGACCCCAGAACTGAGTGCAGATGAACAGAGACACCAGAGCTGCAGGACCAAACGGACAGGATCAGACATAAGCAGCAGGGGAACTGGGCGGTGTAGACGGGGAGAGCTGGGGCCACCACCACCAAACGACCGATCACTGCACCCCAGCACCACAGCCCCGAAAAGCCCACGGCAGCGTGGAACGCTCACTCAACCCAGGACCAGTAAGTTCCCCATTACCCCCCCCCATGGGAGACCAGATATAGCAGAGACCCAAAACCTACAAAGAAGATAGAGCTCCCTCCCTCCCCCTTCCTACCCCGAGGGAACAAAGGAGCCAGCCACAAATTAGGCAGCAAAAGGTCCCTACAGACTCTGGGAGGACACAGGAGCTAGCAGGGGTGGAGTAGCACCAAGGCAGCAGAGGAGCCTAAGCCGGGCTGCACCGGCCCCGCCCCCACCCCAACAGGGGCCCCAGGACCGGTAGGCATTGGAAGCCCCATCTGAGGTGCCTGGTCCTCACAGACTTTTTGAACAGCAGTCACAGGCTCACTAGGCCCAAACACACGCCCCCCCTCAGCTGAGGCACAGAGTCTGTGGGCACCAACCCGCACCCGGACACTTGGCCCAGCTGGGCTCACACATACTGCCCCCCCACAGCAAACTCGTGAGAGAGTACAAGCACCCTCAAACAGCTCGGGGTGAAGTGCCAGACATTGAAGTCAGGCCCCACTTTACCACGTGAACCCCACTTTACCACGTGATCCTGAGATAAGCAGGCCCTGTGAGCAGACCCAGGATAAGCTTATTAGGGCCCAGTCGGTCTAGAACTCTAACCGCTGGGAATGCTTAACTCTAACAACCCCTAGAATCGAACCCTGATTCAATCAGATTTGTACCTGTATCCTAATCTTGCTTGCTTGAACACCTGATTGTTGTAACTTTGTTCTTTGCCTTTATAAGCCCTGTGTAATCACAGCTCGAGGCTCCCTCCTAACCTCCACTGTGTGGGTGGGTAGGACGAGGCCCGAGTTGCAGCTCGCTTAAATAAAGCCTTGCCTTGCTTTTGCATTTCAGAATGTCTGAGTCTCGGTGGTCTTCTTGGTGGTGGTTTTGCGACATGGCACAACAGGGGCAGCACACCCCCAGAGGAAGCAATAGAGTGCACACACACACACCCTGGCCCCAAGGGCCAGCGTGGGCAAGCGTGCTAGCTCTTCAGCAAGAGGACATCCTGCCCAAACCTCCGCAGGAGCTTCGCACAGGTAGGCAGGGCCCCAAGCGGCAGCACCCGCTCTGGTAGACACTCTTCACACAGGTGGGCAGGGCCCCCCAGCGGCAACGCCCGCTCTGCTAGGCGCATCTCGCACAGCTGGGTGGGCCGCCCCGCAACAACACCGGCCCTGGAGCAACCCACACAGGTGGGCGACCGCCTCTCAGCAGCAAATCTTAATCTGAGAGGTGAGCTCCTCTGACCAAGGTACCAAGTGGAAAAAAAGAACAAAAGAAGAGAAAAGCCTCCACGCCACGCTGAATCAGTGACCCGCAAACCCCCACCAGGGGCACGCTAGGGTCAGCACAACACAGCGGCTGGACACTATCCCGCAGAGAAAGACACAAAACAATTCCAGGAGTTTAGAATGGAAGTCTTGAAGGACATTCAGGAAACCAAGTAAGAAATGGAAGCAAAAATGGATACAGTGCAAACCTCCGTTAAAGAAGATCTTAACATCCTGAGCAGTGAAATGCACGAAAAAATAGATTTAAAATACAACTCTTTAAAGGAAGAAATTTCCACAATCAGAGCTGATCTGGCAACCATAAATAGCTCTCTGACATCCATAAACTCCGCACATGAATCCACAGCACAAAGAATTGACCATATTGAAGCCAGAATCTCTCTCTCCTATGATGATGCAGCCGACAAGGTCCAGAAAATTACCACACTCCAAGAAACGGTAAAGCTCCAGGGCAGACTAATCCAGGAGCTAGTGGACAAAGACAAGAGATATAATCTGCGCATAATTGGAATAGAAGAAGGAGCCAAATACCAGAGCAGAGGGCTTCAACATATTTTCAATAAAGTGATTGCAAAAACCTCCCAATCTGACAAGGGACCTCACCCAGGAAAACGAAGCCAAACGACGCCTGGCAGACCAGACCCTAGAAAAGTCTCGCCCAGGCACATAATAATCAAGACTTCAGATCTCAAGAATAAAGAGCAAATTTTGAATTCAGCCAAAGCGAAGAAAGAAATTTATTACAATGGAAAAAGGATCCAAATAACAGCAGACCTCTCCACACAAACCTACCACGCGCGAAGAGAATGGAAGAACACCATTCAAGTCCTACAGGCCAACAACTGCCAACCCAGAATAAAATATCCAGCGAAGCTGGAGTTCATATTCGAGGGAAAAACCAGATCTTTTCATAGCAAAGAGGATCTAAAGGAGTATGTGAATAAAAAACCAGCCCTACAGTGAATTCTAAGAGGGGAACCCACCCAACAGAAATCGTACAGGACACACAGACAGAAACAGAAAGAAACTACAATAGCCAGAACCCAACAGAAAGAACAGCTCACTAAAGACAAGAAAAAAAAAAAAACAGAGGGAAAACAGCCTAACAGGAGCTCTTTGAATATAAACGATATAAACTCTCCAATAAATTTGAATATAAACGATATAAACTCTCCAATAAAGAGAAGCAGACTGGCAGAGTGGATATGCAAACAAAAAGTGGCCATCTGTTGTCTACAAGAGAACCATCTTACAGCAAGGGATTAAAAACAGGCTCTGAATGAAAGGATGGAGCAAGATCTTCCAAGCAAACGTATCTACCAAAATGGCAGGAGTAGCCATCCTGATCTCAGACAAGCTGGACTTCTCATTAAAATCAACGCAAAAAGACAAAGAAGGACACTACATTTTAATACAAGGAAAAATCCAGAATCAAGACATCACAGTGATAAATGTATACTCACCAAACAAAAGAGGCCCTACATATATCAAGCAAATTCTCACAGAACTACAGAACAAGATAGACACAAACACAATCATAGTGGGTGACTTTAATACCCCACTTTCTCCAAGAGACAGATCCAACACCCAGAGGATTAGCAAGAGAGCTGAGGACCTAAGTAACACCATATCCCAAATGGATCTGACAGATCTATACAGAATGTTAAACCTACAACGACCCAATACACCTTCTTCTCAGCACCCCATGGTGCTGAGAAATTAACAAATTCATAAGCCACAATGGCAATGAAAATACATCACAAAGGAACCTATGGGATACAGCTAAAGCAGTACTGAGGGGCAAGATCATTGCCCTCAGCACTAACAATAAAAGAATGGAAGCAGAGCAGGTAAATAACCTCACAATGAAATTAAAACAACTGGAGAAACAAGAAATGATTGAATCCAAAATGACTAGGAGAGAGATCCCAAAGATTAAAGAAGAGATAAATCTGATTGAAAATAGAAAGACCATTCAACAAATAAGACTAAAAGCTGGTTCTTTCAGAAAACAAATAAAATCGACAGACCCCTCACAAGACTTAGAAAAAAAGAAGAGAAGAGACTCATATACGTAAAATCAGGGACTCCACCGGAAAAATTACAACAAATACACACGATATTCTAACAATCATAAGGAACTATTTCCAGAACCTCTACTCACTAAAAAACAATAATTTTACAGAAATGGATCAATTCTTAGAGCAGTATAAACTCCCCAAATTGAACCAAGAAGAAATAAATCAACTAAACAAACCAATAACTTACAGCGAGATACAGGGGGGAATCAAGAAACTTCCAACAAAGAAAAGCCCAGGCCCAGATGGATTCACCAACGAATTCTATAAAACCTTATGACCCTGTGACTAATATGGCCCTAGTTAACATTTTCTTTATAGTTAACCTTAGAATTCTCTGGGTTGTCCTGGGACATTCACAAACAACCATGAAAAATACAACCTTATTTTAACTATTCTCTTAGACGCTGTATCTCTTGAGAGGAAGAAAGTATAAATGGACTTCCACAGAAACTCAAATCTGAAATGTTCCCAGCATATGCTCCCCAAAATAAAAATACCTCCCCAAAGGAAAGTAACTACTATTTTCATTCCAAGGAAGTAAACCACTCGAGAAATTATTATACAAGTTTGAGAAATATAATTCAGAAATCTAATCTTTGCAATCCGATCCAAGTGTTCAATACCATAAACTCCCTCCCTCCCCCTTAGTGATGCCATATTCTTCTCCATAGCTCCAACAAAAGTAAAATAAGCCTTATCTGTGGGACTTCCATGCATTTCTAGAACCAAATGAATCAGTGAGTTGTTTCTCCCAGGTAATATATTTCCATGTTAGCGGGATTTTCTGAAAGTGCATTCTAGCAACCAATATGTTCTGAACAAGTATTCATTTTAGGAACTGAGAATTCAGTGGTCATCATCTTGGGGTTTTTTGCTTTCTTGCTTTGCTTTGCTTTGTTTGTTTTTATGTCAGTACTGAGACTTGAATTTCGGGCCTGAGCATTGTCCCTTTAGCTTTTATGCTAATGGTTAGCACTTGAACACAGCTCTACTTCTGGCTTTTTGGTGGTTAATTGAAGATAAGCATCTCATGTATTTTCTGGCCTGAGCTGGCTCTAAACCATGATCCTCATATCTCAGCCTCCATAGTAGCATGAGTCACCAGCACCCAGCTAAGAATCTTCATCTTGAAGATGTTCATAAAACAGGGTTGTTGGGACTAAATAAGGGAACACAGTGAGGCCTCAGATTTGTGGGGACAAGATTGGCACTGTTACTTTGAAAATAATAATGGAATAAGGTAAGACATAAGTAAGAATATTAACACACAATAGGAAGATAATTATCTGTACGAATGACCAACCTGAGAAATAATTTGTTAGGTATTATGAAATTCAGTCAGTTAAGAAAGCTATGTAGGAGACTTCCGGGAAGACAGCGGAGGAGCAGCAGAGCCCTAGATGAGCTCCCTCCGACATCGCAGTTTTCTCACCCCAGAGAAACTTTTACTCCTAGAAAGACAGCCAGAGTAAGTTCTAACAGTACAGGGATTCTGGCCAGGAAGGAAAAATCAACTTTGCTCGTCTTTGAGCTCCAGCAGCGTCTAGCCGCCACGCCAGTGCCGGCGCCGGCACAGCGCCCGGCACAGCGCCCGGCACAGCAACCTGCACTCCGCGCGGCTAAAGCACACAGCATAGACCAGCGAGAAATACTCCAGAGGGCGGTTGAGCACGAACGACCTGAAATCGCAGAGAAAGCGTGAGTACCCCACGAAAGATATTCTCATTCGCGCCCACAGAACAGCTTCTGGAAGGCAGCCCTTCCGCCACCGCAAGAGCAAAGAGCCATCTTTGCCACTGGCATAGGGTCAGACCAGATTGGAACTAAAGCAGGCCTGGGGAAAGCGAGGTCAAAGGAGCCACCTTTGAAAAGGGCAAGAGGGACCGACCAGTGAGAGCCAGCTCCGCCCAGGAGAACGCCCCCTGCCCAGGTGAGAGGCGAGTCCTGGGCCTCGGCTTAGCCAGAGGTTCCCCGTCCTGCCCGCCGGATTTTCTAAATTTAAAGCGAAAGCGGCCAGCAGCTACCGGCGGCACAGAAACACCAGACAGGGAACAAACAGTTCCTGGGACAGCTAAACGGTAACGTCCCAGAGGAAGCCCAGTTCCCAGCCCGAAACGGAGCTGCATTACATAGCCACCTCCGCCAAGGAGGCCGCCTCCCCCAGGCAAGCAACTCTCAGCCAGGTAAAACAGCCCAGAGGCGTCCTGCCCTGCTGAGTCCACAGCCTATTCAAAGCCAGGCATCAAAGGCAGCTGCCCCACAGCAGACAGAGGAGCCACAGTTCCCGAGACTGCTCACATCCCCATCTACAGAGGACACCCAGGGCCTGCCTGCAAGCTGTGCGAACCACAGAGACCCAGGATTGCACCAACAGGGGAGAAGGGTCAGAACAGATCCACCCCTTGCAAACTGAAATCAAGTCAAACCAGCCAATCAGGATAATAGACTGCAGACCATTGCAAGGAAACCAGAGACTGGGGAAAGACTATCCAAACAAGGAGGCCTCCATTTTTTTTTCTTTTCTAACATTTTTTAAACGTTTAAAAAAAATTTTTCTTTTAATTTTTTCACTTCTGAAACGTCGTTGGTTTTTTTGTTTGTTTGTTTGTTTTCCATTTTTACCAGTTTGTTTTATCAAGTTTTTTCTTTTTTGTTTGTTTGTTTGGATTGTTCCTTTTGTTTTCTTTTTTCCTTTTTATTTTTTTTTTCATTTTTAAGTAATTTTTCTCTGTTTTGTGCATCTGTCTTCCAGTATTTTTACTTTATTTCTCTTTGCGTTCTCTTTCTTTAAAAATTACTTTCCTATGAATAACACCTCCACTCTTTTCTGCTAACTCTCCAATGTCTATCATTTTAACCTTGTTCTTTCTACTGATTCTACTCTTCTCCACATTTCCACGTCACTGAAAATAAACCAAAATCACCCCCCCCCCCAATACATTTTACTTTAGTCTCTTTACTACCTCCAACTTACCCTTGTGAATTACTGCCTAGACCTCCAGGTTCCATTGACTCCTGGTTATTGGATAGAGGGTATCCCAGCTTAATCTGAGTGAATCAAAGGGGTTCATAGAGAAAGCCAATCCTAAAAGAACTTAATATAAAAACAAGAATTACGTATAGGGTTGTAAAAGTAAATAAGTAACTACTGAATACAGGGCCCAGGATCGGTTGTTATATTGAATTGTATTCTTTAGGAACACCAAATCTAATTTTATAAACAGGTATAAAAGGTATCTGTATATAATTGTGAACTTGTCAGATTTACACAACAGTGCTTGGTAAGGGCTGCTTTGGATCTTAAACGGTGCTCACAGGTGCTGGTAGACTGGCATTCCCAATCCAAACGGGCAGAAGGAACACAAGAAAGATGGCAAACAATGAAGTCTTATCCCCCACTCAAAACAAGCAGGAAGCAGAGCAGGCAATCAAAGACATAGAAGAGAACCCCCAAAATGCTCTACAAACTCTATTGATAAACATGATAAATGAAAAGTTTGAATCTCTTCAGTCAATTATTCTAGAGCGTGAGGAGGCAAAGCAAAAATTAATGGAGAATTTCATGGCATCCACAAATAGAAAGATAAATGAACTTCAAGATTCAAATGAAAAGATAGCTAACCAGCTTAAAGATTTGAGAGACAACACTCAAACCCAAAGAAATGAAGTAAATGAAGTAAAGAAGTTCATACAAGACCTAAGAAATGACATGGAAATCATCAGGAAAGACCAGTCAGAAGGAAAAGAGATTCGAAATCAAGTAGCTAGCCTACAGTCCCGACGAACGGAAGCAGAGGATCGAATCTCAGGAGCTGAAGATTCCTTAGATTCTATGGAGAAAGATCAAAAATCAATACAAATCCAGTCCAATCAACAAAACAGATCGCTACAGGAGATTCAAGACACGATCAGGAAGCCCAATTTAAGGATAATAGGTATTGAGGAAAACTTGGAGAAAGAGGTTAATGGGATAGGCAATCTATTTAACAGAATATTAACTGAGAACTTCCCAAATATCCAGAAGGAAAGGCCTATACAGATACAAGAAGCAGTTAGAACCCCAAACCAACCAGACCAGAATAGGACATCCCACCGACACATTGTGATCAAAACAGGATCAGTAGAGTACAAGGAAAGAATCCTTAAAGCTGTTAGGGAGAAGAAAACAATCACATATAAAGGAAAAGCAATCAGAATTAACCCAGACTTCTCAGCAGAGACCATGAAAGCAAGGAGAGCCTGGAATGAAGTATACAAAACACTAAATAAAAATAACTACCAACCAAGAATTCTGTACCCAGCCAAACTCTCCTTCATAGCCGAAGGTCAAATAAAAGTCTTCCACAGTAAGGAAAAACTGAAACAATATATCTCCACCAAACCAGCTTTACAGAAAATCCTCAAAGATGTACTATACAGGGAAAATTATCAACATCCCAATACAGACAGAGAAATGAACCCTAATTAGTAAACACTAGATCAAGAAATGGGAAGACACAAATTTAAACAAGATAGTGATAATGAAAGGAACAAATGATCATCTCTCAATCCTAACTCTCAACATTAATGGACTTAATTCTCCAATCAAAAGACATAGGCTCATAAGTTGGTTCAAAAATCAAGATCAATCTTTCTGCTGCCTCCAAGAGACACATCTATCCAGCAAAAGTAAACATCTTCTAAAAGTGAAAGGCTGGAATCAAATCTATCAAGCAAATGGCCCCCATAAGCAGGCTGGAGTTGCAATCCTAGTATCAGACAAAATTGACTTCAAATTAAAAAAGGTAAGAAGAGACAAAGAAGTCTACTACATACTAGTAAAGGGATCTCTCCTACAGGAAGATATAACCATTCTAAATATCTACACACCAAATGCAGGAGCACCCAACTTCATCAAACAAACACTACTGACTCTAAAAACACTCATAGACCCAAACACATTGATAGTTGGGGACTTTAACACTCCACTATCACCTCTGGACAGATCAACACGCCAAAAACTGAACAAAGAAACCACAGAACTCACACCAATATTTCTCAAACTCTTCAATGAAAATGAAAGAGAACGTTCACTACCAGACTCATTCTATGAAGCCAGTATAACTCTCATCCCAAAACCAGGCAGAGACTCATCACGGAAAGAGGACTACAGACCGATCTCCCTGATGAACATAGACGCAAAAATTCTCAACAAAATTCTGGCCAATCGACTTCAACAGTTCATCAAAAAAATCATATGCCAAGATCAAACTGGATTCATCCCAGGGATGCAAAGTTGGTTTAATATATGCAAGTCAATTAATGTAATCCACCACATCAACCGGAGCAAGCTAAAGAACCACATGGTTTTATCTCTGGATGCAGAAAAAGAGTTTGATAAAATCCTGCACCCATTTATGCTAAAAGCCCTGGAAAAACTGGGATTCCAGGGAACATTCTTGAATATAATCAAGGCAGTTTATGACAAACCAACAGCAAGTATAACTCTAAATGGGGAAAAACTAAAGCCATTCCCTTTAAAATCAGGAACAAGGCAGGGATGTCCACTCTCTCCCCTGCTCTTGAACATAGTACTAGAATTCCTAGCCAGAGCAATTAGGCAAGAAGAAAATATAAAGGGGATCCAAATAGGAAAAGATGAAGTTAAACTTTCTCTCTTCGCAGATGACATGATCCTATACCTAAAGAATCCCATAGACTCTACCCCCAAGCTACTAGAGCTGATCCAAAACTTTGGCAAAGTTGCAGGATATAAAATAAACCTTCAAATATCAACGACCTTTCTCTATGCTAACGAACCGAAGAACGAGGCTGAAATCAGGAAAGCAACTCCTTTTGCAATAGCCCCCAAAAACATAAAATACCTAGGAATAACCTTAACCAAAGAAGTGAAAGACCTCTTTGATGAGAACTTTAAACGCTTGAAAAAAGAAATTAAGTCAGAACTAAGGAAATGGAAAAATCTCCCATGCTCCTGGATTAGGAGGATTAATATAATCAAAATGGCAATATTGCCAAAGGCTATCTACAAATTCAATGCAATACCCATTAATATCCCAACACCATTCTTTAATGAAATAGAGGAAGCAATCCAGAAATTCATATGGAACAATAAAAGACCTAGAATAGCAAAAACACTCCTATGCAGAAAGAACAGAGCTGGAGGAATTACAATACCCAACTTCAAGCTGTATGATAAAGCTATAGTAATAAAAACAGCTTGGTATTGGCACCGGAACAGGCCTAAAGACCAATGGAACAGAATTCAAGACCCAGAAATAAACCCACACAGCTATCCCTACTTAATCTTTGATAAAGGAGCTAAAACATTAGTATGGAAGAAAGATAGCCTCTTTAACAAGTGGTGCTGGCAAAACTGGTTCAACACATGCAACATACTAAAACTAGATCCTTATTTATCACCCTGCACCAAAATCAATTCCAAATGGATTAAAGACCTCGAATTCAAAACAGACACCCTGAAAACACTAAAGGAAGGAGTAGGAGAAACACTTGGGCTCCTTGGGGCAGGACGGAACTTCCTTAACAAAGACCCAGAAATGCTACAACTCAAAGAAAGGTTGGACAAATGGGACTGCATCAAACTGCAGAGCTTCTGCACGGCAAAGGATATAGCTCGCAAGGTAAACAGAAAGCCCACAGACTGGGAGAAAATCTTTACCGGACATTCAACAGACAAAGGCCTCATATCTAAAATATTTGCAAAACTAAAAAAATTACCTTCTTCCAAAACAAAACCACAAAGAACCAATAGCCCCCTCATCAAGTGGGCTAAAGACTTACAAAGAGACTTCTCTGATGAGGAAATGAGAATGGCCAAGAGACACATGAAAAAAATGCTCTACATCACTGGCCATAAAAGAAATGCAAATCAAAACAACATTGAGATTCCATCTCACCCCAGTAAGAATGTCATATATCAAGAAAACTAACAATAACAATTGTTGGAGGGGATGTGGCCAAAAGGGAACCCTACTCCATTGTTGGTGGGAATGTAAACTGGTTCAGCCACTTTGGCAAGCAGTATGGAGATTCCTCAGAAGGCTAAATATAGAACTCCCCTATGACCCAGCAGCCCCACTTTTGGGTATCTATCCAAAAGACCACAAACAAAATCACAGTAATGCCACCAGCACAACAATGTTCATCGCAGCACAATTTGTCATAGCGAGAATCTGGAACCAACCCAGATGCCCCTTAGTAGACGAATGGATCAGGAAAATGTGGTACATATACACAATGGAATTTTATGCCTCTATCAGAAAGAATGACATTGTCCCATTTGTAAGGAAATGGAAGGACTTGGAAAAAGTTATACTAAGTGAAGTGAGCCAGACCCAAAGAAACATGGACTCTATGGTCTCCCTTATTGGGAATAATTAGTACAGGTTTAGGCAAGTCATAGCAGAGCATTACAAGGCCCAATAGCTATACCCTTATGAACACATAAGATGATGCTAAGTGAAATGAACTCCATGTTATGGAAACAATTGTTATATCACAGTTGTAACTACTTTCAACCTCCCATGTGTATATGTAGCTTCTATTATTGATGATGTTCTTGTATCACCTTCCTGTGGTTGTACCTATACTATCTCTGTAATCTTATCTGAGTATATTGGAAACCGTGTATACTGGTATTGGATGCAGGAAATTGAAAGGGAATACCAAATTTGAGAGACACAGGGTAAAAAAAGACAAACAACTACAAAAGCAATACTTGCAAAACTGTTTGGTGTAAGTGAACTGAACACCTCCGGGGGTGGAGGGGATGGGAAAGGGGTAGGAGGGAGTTTGGTATGAGGGACAAGGTAACAAACAATACAAGAAATGTATCCAATGCCTAACATATGAAACTATAATCTCTCTGTACATCAGTTTGATAATAAAAATTTGAAGAAAAAAAAAAAAGAAAGCTATGTAGCATTTTTGTCTAAAAATCCTCCAGGCCATATTATAAAAATAGATTGTCAGCAAGCATGAAAATTGAATAATGAAACCTGATAAAATTGTATCAGGATGGGGAAGGGATTAAGGGAGAGTGATAAAAGGGAAGATTGACTGGAATGCATTATAAAATGATGTGGAAATCTCCCAATAGAATTCTACCTTGAAAGCTAAGATATGCTAATAAAAAGAATAAAATACAAACTGAAAATCTTAAAAGTCCTTGAGCATATCTACATTGAAATGTATCTGACAAGTGACATCAGTGATGTGTTAGAAAAGGAAGCACCAGACCCTCCCCTTTCTCCCAGTGAGATACCATTCCAACTCTATATGGATCAATTCACTTTGTGGAAAAATAGAAATCAGTTAAGAAGCTCTTATGCATTAGGCAAGCGTTACAACCAACCACAATGAAGTGGGTAGAAAATTCATGGCATCTTTCACCACAGACCATGGTTACAATGTTGTACCATAGACTCTAGCACAATATCAAATGATCAGAAGATAATTCTAAGATTCTAATTTCTTTTTGGAGGGAAAAGGAGATGGAATTACAGGTCTCATGTTTTAATTTTTCAAGGGAATTCCCAAGAGCATTATGCTCCACGTGGCTCAGAGCACAAAAGGAACCTAGCATGCTTTAGAAGTTTAGAAACCTCTGAGAAAGAGAGAGAGAGAGAGAGAGAGAGAGAGAGAGAGAGAGAAAGAGTTTGAAGTTTGGTATTGATATTCCCCCAGCACTGTTCTTCCTGATTAGGATGGTTTCTATGCCTGGAAGCAAAAACAACAGCAAAATACTCAAGCAGCAAACTGTCACCAGAGGGAACAAGAGATTCTAAGCTTCTGAAATAAACTAAAAACATCTTTCTAATGAATCTGCAGTCATCTCATTCTACACTAATTTGCCAAATACACACTGGATAACAGATCACTACTTTTAACAAGTAATAGGAAAACTAGCTATCCATATATAGAAAATTGAAACTACATAACCAGCTCTCATACAAAACTCAATTCAAAATGAACGGAAGACCTTAATGTAAGACCTAAAAGTTTGAATTTACTTGAGGAAAACATATGAGTCATACCTCAGAATCTAGACAGAGGCAAGGAAAAAATAACAAGAATTATAAATAGAATATGAATCAAATATAAAAGTGTTTACAAAACAAAAAAATCAATGAAGAGAAGACATGCAGAATGAAAGAAACTATTTTCTAGCTATTTAACGGAGAAGAGATTAATATATAGAATATATAAAGAAGACAAACATTTTAACATCAATATAATAAATAACTCAAGTAGGGAACTAAATTGAGCAGAAACTTTTCAAATAAAGAAATGAAAGACAGCAATAAACACATGAAAAACCATTCAACATATTTAGCTGTAAAGGCAATTCAATTCACAACTGCAATGAAATTCTATCTCACACAAATCACAATGGCTATCACCAATAAAACAGGCCAGGTGCCAGGGGATGATTCCTATAATACTATTACTAAAGAGAGTAAGGACAGAGGATCTAGATTCATAGATATCCAGGGTAGAAAAATTCTCAAAACTCCATCTCCAATGAAACAGCAAAAAGCAACGCTGAAGTACAGTCTAAGCTATGAGCTAGGCCAAGTAAGTGTTACAAGCCCTGGTAGAAACATATACAAAATAAAGAAAAAAAGAAGGAAGGAAGGAAGGAAGGAAGGAAGGAAGGAAGGAAGGAAGGAAGGAAGGAAGGGAGGGAGGGAGGGAGGGAGGGAGGGAGGGAGGGAGGGAGGGAGGCAGGGAGGGAGGGAGGGAGGGAGGCAGGGAGGGAGGGAGGGAGGGAGGGAGGCAGGGAGGGAGGGAGAGAGAGAGAGAGAAAGAAAGAAAGAAAGAAAGAAAGAAAGAAAGAAAGAAAGAAAGAAAAAAGAAAGAAAGAGAGATAGGGAGGGAGGGAAGAGGGAGAGGGGGAGAAGGGAGGAAAGGAGGGAAGAATGGAGGAAAGAAGGGAAGGAGAAAGGGAGGCAAAGAGGGAAGAAGGAAGTGAGAGAAAAGAGAAAAAGGAAGGAAGGAAGGAAGGAAGGAAGGAAGGAAGGAAGGAAGGAAGGAAGGAAGGAAGGGAGAGAGGGAGGGAGGGAGGGAGAGAGGGAGGGAGGGAGGGAGGGAGAGAGAGAGGGAGGGAGAGAGAGAGAAAGAAAGAAAGAAAGAAAGAAAGAAAGAAAGAAAGAAAGAAAGAAAGAAAGAAAGAAAGAAAGAAAGAAAGAGATAGGGAGGGAGGGAGGGAAGAGGGAGAGGGGGAGAAGGGAGGAAAGGAGGGAAGAATGGAGGAAAGAAGGGAAGGAGAAAGGGAGGAAAAGAGGGAAGAAGGGAAAGAGAGAAAAGAGAAAAAGGAAGGAAGGGAGGAAGGAAGGAAGGAGGAAGGAAGGAAGGAAGGAAGGAAGGAAGGAAGGAAGGAAGGAAGGAAGGGAAGAAAGGAAGGAAGAGAACAAAAAGAAAGAGAAAAAGAAAGCAGTAAATTCTTGGAGGATGAAGGAGAAAAGGAAATCCTGTACACTGTTGCTGGTAATGCAAATTAGTGAAGTCACTAGACCCAAAGAAACATAGATTTCATTGTTTCCCTCATGGGTAATAATTAGTACATGTCTAGGATAGTCCTGGCAGGGGATCACAATAGCCCAATAGCTATGTACATATGATCATATAAGATAATGCTAAGCAAAATGAACTCCAAGTTATGGAAACAAGTAGTTTATCATTGTTATTATTTCTAATGCACTATGTGAAATTATTTCTTTTTTCTTTTGTTTATCTTCCCTATGGTATAGTCCTGTTTTCTGTCACTGTATTTGATTCTGGTAGCCTTGATTATATATGTTTGTCTGAATCAGGGAAAGGAATGGTGAGACAAAGAATAAAGGGTGAGCCAATGCAACAGCAATAATTACAAGATGGCATGTTGGAAATGAACTGTACAAGTCGGGGGTGAGGGGGATTGGGAAGGAGGGAGGGTGGGAGGAAAATGGAGGAGGTAACAAGCTTGACAAAAAATGTACTTACTACCTTTACATATGTAACTGTAACCCTCTGCACATCACCTTGATAATAAAATTTTTTAAATAATAAAAAATGTAGTATGGAGTTTCCTCAAAAACATAGAAATAGAACTACCATATGATCCATCTATGCTACTTCTGGGTAAATACCCAAAAGAACCCAGTGTCATCTTACAATATAGATACCTGTATAGCCATGTTAATTGTGGCACTATACACAATAGTCAAGTTATGACTCAGCCTACATACCTATCAACCAAAGAATAAAAAAATATGGTATACTTATACTTTGGAATTTGTTCAGTCATTACAAACAATAGAAATATCACTTACAGAAAAATAAATGGAAGACCTATTACAGATCATTATATTTAGCAAACTAAAACCAACCCCAAAAGACAAGTATTGCATGTTTTCTCTTTCTTTTTCCTTTTTTGTGGCTATACTGGGGCTTGAACTTGGGGCCTATGTGCTATCTCTTAGGGGTGTGTGTGTGTGTGTGTGTGTGTGTGTGTGTGTGTGTGTGTGTGTGTGTGTTTGCATGTGTGTGTATGCCAGTACTGGGGCTTAAACCTGGAGTCTAGGCACCTTATATTTTTTTCAAAGCTGATACTCTACAACTTGAGCCACATCTTCACTTCTGCTTTCTGGTAATTAATTGGAGATAAGAGCCTCCAGGAGTTTCTTTGCTGGCTGGCTTTGAATCTTAATCTTTCAACCATTAGCCTTCTTAGTAGCTAAGATTACAGGTATGAACCACTAAAACCTGACTAGAGAGTCCTTGAAGTTAAAAATGAAAGGAGCTAGAAAGGAATAGGAAATCATGCTAGCCTGGAATAAAGGGAGATTCCATTTTGAAAATAACCAAATCCAAAAGGGTTTGGCAGAGTAGTTCAACTGCATAAAGCCTTGAGTTCAAGACCCCAGTACCACCAGTAAAAGCAAAGTCTTAAAAGCAACCTACAAAAAGCAAATCTTAATGGCAATATTGCCAAAGGCTATCTACAAATTCAATGCAATACCCATTAATATCCCAACACCATTCTTTAATGAAATAGAGGAAGCAATCCAGAAATTCATATGGAACAATAAAAGACCTAGAATAGCAAAAACACTCCTAAGCAGAAACAACAGTGCTGGAGGAATTACAATACCCAACTTCAAGCTGTATGATAAAGCTATAGTAATAAAAACAGCTTGGTATTGGCACCGGAACAGGCCTGAAGACCAATGGAACAGAATTGAAGACCCAGAAATGAACCCACAGAACTACGCCCACTTAATCTTTGATAAAGGAGCTAAAACATTAGTATGGAAGAAAGATAGCCTCTTTAACAAGTGGTGCTGGAAAAACTGGCTCAACACATGCAACAAACTAAAACTAGATCCTTATATATCACCCTGCACCAAAATCAATTCCCAATGGATTAAAGACCTCGAAATCAAAACAGACACCCTGAAAACACTAAAGGAAGGAGTAGGAGAAATACTCGGGCTTCTTGGCGCAGGACGGAACTTCCATAACAAAGACCCAGAAAGGCTACACATCAAAGAAAGTTTGGACAAATGGGACTGCATCAAACTGCAGAGCTTCTGCATGGCAAAGGACATAGCTCACAAGATAAACAGAAAGCCCACAGACTGGGAGAAAATCTTTACCGGACATTCAACAGACAAAGACCTCATCTCTAAAATATATGCAGATCTAAAAAAAATACCTTC
Source organism: Perognathus longimembris pacificus (assembly GCF_023159225.1). NCBI lineage: Eukaryota > Metazoa > Chordata > Mammalia > Rodentia > Heteromyidae > Perognathus > Perognathus longimembris. Next base: position 55,979,318 of record NC_063188.1, read on the forward strand.
TTCCAAAACAAAACCGCAAAAAACCAATAGCCCCCTCATCAAGTGGGCTAAAGACTTACAAAGAGACTTCTCTGATGAGGCAATGAGAATGGCCAAGAGACATATGAAAAAATGCTCTACATCACTGGCCATAAAAGAAATGCAAATCAAAACAACATTGAGATTCCATCTCACCCCAGTAAGAATGTCATATATCAAGAAATCTAACAATAACAATTGTTGGAGGGGATGTGGCCAAAAGGGAACCCTACTCCATTGTTGGTGGGAATGTAAACTGGTTCAGCCACTCTGGCAAGCAGTATGGAGATTCCTCAGAAGGCTAAATATAGAATTCCCCTATGACCCAGCAGCCCCACTTTTGGGTATCTATCCAAAAGACCACAAACAAAATCACAGTAATGCCACCAGCACAACAATGTTCATCGCAGCACAACTTGTCATAGCGAGAATCTGGAACCAACCCAGATGCCCCTCAGTAGACGAATGGATCAGGAAAATGTGGTACATATACACAATGGAATTTTATGCCTCTATCAGAAAGAATGGCATTGTCCCATTTGTAAGGAAATGGAAGGACTTGGAAAAAATTATACTAAGTGAAGTGAGCCAGACCCAAAAACATGGACTCTATGGTCTCCCTTATTGGGAATAATTAGTACAGGTTTAGGCAAGTCATAGCAGAGCATCACAAGGCCCAATAGCTATACCCTTATGAACACATAGATGATGCTAAGTGAAATGAACATGTTATGGAGACAATTGTAACTACTTTCAACGTCCCATGTGTATCTGTAGCTTCTATTATTGATGATGTTCTTGTATCACCTTCCTGTGGTTGTACCTACACTATCTCTGTAATCTTATCTGAGTATATTGGAAACCGTGTATACTGGTATTGGAAGTAGGAAATTGAAAGGGAATACCAAATTTGACAGACACAGGATAAAAAAAGACAAACAACTACAAAAGCAATACTTGCAAAACTGTTTGGTGTAAGTGAACTGAACACCTGGGGGGGGAGGGAAAGGGGGAGGAGGGAGGGGGGTATGAGGGACAAGGTAACAAACAGTACAAGAAATGTATCCAATGCCTAACGTATGAAACTGTAACCTCTCTGTACATCAGTTTGATAATAAAAATTTGAAGAAAAAAAAAAGCAATTCTTGCAAAACCATTTGGTGTAAACAAACTGAACAATTCATGGGGGGGAGAGAGGGGAGAGGGGGAGGGGAGAATGAGGGAGGAGGTAACAAACAGTACAAGAAATGTACCCAAGGCCTGACATATGAAACTGTAACCTCTCTATACATCACTTTGACAATAAATAAGAAAAATAAATAAATTAAAGCAACCTAACCCTACATGTAAAGGAACCAAAAAAGAAAGAATAAATATGAGTTTAAACAAAATAAAAACTAGAAAAGTAACAGAAAAATAAGTATATATTTTTTCAGATCAACAAAACTAACAAACTTTTAGATGGATGAAAGGTGACATTGTAATTAAAGCTAACCAAATAAAAAAGATTGAGACTAACGTGAATGATTATGTGCCAGCAAATTGGATGTACTAGAAGAAATGATGAATTGCTAGAAATACAACCAATGTAGTCTAAGACATTAAGACAGGAAAACATCAATACCTATAACGAGTAAAATAATTATGTTAGGAATAAAAACCCTCCAAACAAAAGCCTAGGAACAGATAACCTCACTGGGGAATTCTTTCAAAGATTTAAGAAATAATTAAAGCCAATATTTCACAAGCTCTTCCAGATAATGAAAAGGAGAGAACACTCCCCAACTCATTGTACAAGGCCAACATTACTCTAATACTAGAACCACACAAAGACAAAAAAAAAAAAGAGGGGAGTATAGAGAGGTAAGTAGGAGAAAAGGAAGGATGGGTAACATTGTCTAAAAACAAATGTAATCATTACCTTACTTATATAACTCTAACCCCCTGTTCATCACCTTTTCAATAAAGACAAAAAATTTAAATAGAAGTTAGAAATAAAAATACAAAAAAAATTAAAAATAAAACAAGTCGATATTTCTGATGAATAGACATACAAAAATCTTTAATGAAACACTAATGTTCACTAATCTATGTTTCTTCTCTGCTTGTTAGGAACATCAAGGAATGCAGTTCCCTCTGTGGGAACTAATTCTGGCCAGTGACATTTCAGCAGACATAACATGTGTCACTCGCAAGACCAAGCATTGTCATTGCTTAATTCTCCAGATCTCCCTTTTCCTAGTCTAGCTACCATGGAAGTATATGCTGAAATGTTAGAGAATCTGTTAGATTGGGTACATGAGTAATTACACTTAGCTGAGACGCTGTAATTACACTTAGCTGAGACCCTGTGGACCTTGGTGGAGCACAAAGAAGAGGGTGAGGCAGATTATTTTTTGTTTTAAGTTAATGAGATTTATGGGATATTTGCTACCACCACTAACCTGTTGTTCCCTGTCATTTCTCTACTTATTTATTCCATTTTATTTATATATATGTATTTTTTTTATTATCAAACTGAATTACAGGGAGGTTACAGTTTCATACATTAGGCATTGGATACATTTCTTGTACTGTTAGTATTTTAAATAATAAAAACTAGTTTATTAGTTAGTTTCCATTTTTATTAGCATATATCAAATTTACCAAAAAAAAAGTGTCATTGTGAGGTTTACATACATGCGTACAATGTAGCCACATCACATTTATCCATCCATCACTGCCCCCCCAATCTCCCTTCTCCTTCTGGAACAATTTCAACAGGTTTCATTGTTCAGTTTTCACACATGTATACAACATACTTTGAACATCTTCACTCTTTATACCCTTCTCTTTCATTCTCCCTCCTATTAGTACCTACTCCCAAGCACAACTTGTTTTACATTCTTTTGCATTCATTTTTAGGAACCAGATTCTGCATATGACAGCACGCAATTTTTCTCAGTTTGACCTATTTTGCTTGACATGATGATTTGTGTGGCTGTGACAGACATATTTTACAATGACTTCTTACTCTCTGCACACAACTGGCCCCCACCTACTCAGAATCTTTCCATGGGAGCATGGCCAGAGGTACCCATGTAACCAATCTGAGCTACCCAGAAATTGCATGTGATTGCAAGAAAAGTTAGGATTAGTTTCTGATCTCTAAAAGACTTGACCCCGGTCAGGGAACCAAAAAATAAAAAATAAAAATAAAAGGCTTGACCAGCGGAAATGTAACCTTACAAAAAATGAAGTGGCTTCCATTTGGTTATATGCACACGCAACAAAATAGAAATTAGACAGGAAGATAAAGAATAGAAGAGAAAGAATAGAAGAGAATAAGGTGAAGGCAGAAGGAGGGAGATGATAGGATAGGGAAGAAGGAAGATAGATAATAAGAAGAAATGATATTCAAAGAAACAGAGAGATGAGAATTTTCATCAATGCTCTTAATGATTCCTGCTTCTGATTCCACTGTCTGAGGAAACCACATGTCTTGCTCTTGAGTTCTTCAATCTGCTCCTATATTTCCATAGTACATTAACTTTGCTGCTTAATTTGACATGTGATTCTGTACCTTAAAAACTACATTCAGCAAGAAAGACTGACTTCTAACTCTAGATACTTTTCATTTAGAATCAAAGCTAGTGCTCAGTTCATCCATGTGTCATCCATGATCCATTCAATTGTGAAAGCCAGAATTTATTTGTCCAGGGAAAACAATGAACCAATATTCTGGGGAAATAATCCCATTAAGAAGTGAGAGAGAGCTGGGAATACGGCTTAGCGGTAGAGTGCTTGCCTTGGATGCATGAAGTCCTGGGTTCAATTCCTCAGCACATATACAGAAAAAGCCAGAAGTGGCGCTGTAGCTCAAGTGGTAGAGTGCTAGTCTTGAGCAAAAAGAAGCCAGGGACAGTGCTCAGGCCTTGAGTTCAAGCCCCAGGACTGGCAAAAAACAAAACAAAACAAAGAGGTAAGAGAGAAGAATGGAAACAGAGAATGAGGTATTAGTGTGTTGAGAGACTTAAGAAGATTCCTTCAATAAATGTGAATTGAATGTTTATTGAATGTCAAATATTGATTCATAAGCTAGGTATATGGCACTGACCAAAATAGACACAAATCTCTGCTCCTGCCAAGCTTACATTCTAATGATATGGACAGGTAATAACTAATAAGAAAATATCAAATGCCAATAAATGAAAAGATTGAAAAAAAACTAAGTGATTAGATGATAACCAAATGTCCAAATAGATGACATTTAAAACACTCAGACAGTGATAAATACAGTACTATGAGAAATCAAGAAAGTACAGCAAAAAGAACTCAAAACATACATTCAGACAAAAACTTGTACATAGATATACCTAGAGAGCAATTTTAGCAAAATAGCCCAAAAATAGGAACAACCCAGTTTTAAAGAAGAGCAACTCATTCAGCAAATGGCAGGGTGTTTGCACAAAAGAACATTGTTCTGTAGTTTAAAAGAACAATTAATTCTAGCAAAAACATAGATAAAGTATAAGTAGGTTTTAGTAAATGAAAGAGGTCAAATTGAATAATGCCACATGAATTGTTACTCCATTTATTCTGGAAAAGGCAAACTAGAGGGACTGAAAACAAAGGGTCTCAAGGCATATGGTAAGAAGAAGGGCTCACATCAAAAGAACAGCACATGACAACTTGGTGCAAAGTATAATTATAATTTTTTCACACCATACAGAATAAATATTTCTACTTGTGTGTTTTGAAGTTTCTAGAATTTTTAATAAGATTACCCACCCTAAGCTTTCCTTTTCAAGTGTTTCAAACTTGGCACATCTGAAATTAATTTGATGAATTCAGTGTTCCTTAGCAAAGAGTAGGTCCAAGAACACACTGTAAATGAGCAACAAGTTCATGGAACTGAAGAGTTGAGACAGGGCTTTATAGCATCCTTGAGATAAACTGCCCTCTGGTAAGCCTATGAAAAATTAACTACTATTTTTCTATTCACCAAACTTCTCAGAGAAAACAGAAGCCATGAATTAAGAGCACAATGAAGCTGGGCTTACTCAATGTCAACACTAAAAGACACTTCCTAGAAGTAAGTCTAATTGGAAGGCTGAGACTAGAAAGATTGTGGTTTGATGCCAGCCCAGGGAATAAAAATTTGCAAGTCTCCCACTCAGCTGGTCACAGGTACATGAACAGTAGCATCATAACTACACATAAGAAGCTAAAATCTGAAGAACCATAGTTCCAGGCCAGCCTGGGCAGAAAAGTCTGTGAGACATCATAGCAATAAAAGAAGCAAAGTGCAGTAGTGCAACTGTCATCCCAGATAGGATAGAAAACCCAAAATAGGAAGATGAAGGTCCAGAAATGTGTCTGGACAGGAACCAGTAGGCTATCTCTAAATAACTAGCCTTTGGGCTCAGTGGCTAAGTGCTTCCCTAGCAAATGCAATGTCCTGGGTTGATCCCCAGTACTAAAAAAGAAAAGACAAAAAAAACTCACAGTTAAAAAATAGCTATCCCATGTGTATTGGAACTAGGGAAGGGAAAGGGAATTCCAAAATCGAGAGACAAAGGATAAAAAGACAAACCATTGCAACAGCAATACTTACAAAACCATTTGGTGTAAACCAACTGTACAACTCAAGGGGGGAGAGGATAACGGGGAGGGGGAGGCGGGGGAAAAATGAGGGAGGAGGTAGCAAGTTGGATAAGAAATGTACTCACTGCCTTACATATAAAACTGTAAGCCCTCTGTACTTCACTTTGACAATAAAAAAGAAAAAAATAGCTATCCCTCAAAACAGCGCTGGAGGCAAGGCTCAGCTGTAAGAGTAACTGCCTAGCAAGCTTAAAACCCTGAGTACGAAGTCCAGGATTTTCATATTTTCTCTCTCTCTCTCTCTCTCTCTCTCTCTCTCTCTCTCTCTCACACACACACACACACACACACACACACACACACACACAGATGATCCCCAAGTACTATGAAAAGTCCATGATGAGTAGAGTTAGTCTGTGCTGATAGAAAATGAAATTCAAAATAAAAATCATAATTAAAAAGAAACAAAAATCGAAGAGAAACATTGACTTGTAAATAAATTGAGTTGGTGCCAGTGACCCTGAGCCTTGCTAGCCTCCATTTACAAAATTTGAATAAAACCTACCTGTTGTGAAGTTAGAAAGCTAGACTAGATGTTCTCAAGATTGTGTCTTATTGGGGTTTTTAGTCTTTGCTTTGTGGAGAGAAAATTGTCTTTCAGGTTCCAAATGCTGAATTGTTACACAGGACAGAGGAAAATCCCTAAATGTGATTAAAAGTCCTACAGGGAAAAAAGTTTCAAATCTATCTGTTCTTTGAAAATTATAGATAGAAATAAATTTTGTCAAAGGAGGATGTACATGAAACATTTTTCCTTTGAAAAGGATGGCTGAATTATGCTCAATGTTTTGAATATGTCAGAGGAAGAGCCTATTTATTGCACTGCAAACGTTCTTGCCCTCATATATCATTGACAATGAGGTCACAAGAGTACAGAAAGATTTGTACTTTCATTGAAAATAATGACGTTTAGTGCATTCTGAATTAAAACAAGAGATAGTTATCTAGGCAATAGCAGCTGGGAAGATGGTTAGAAATATCAAAGCAGGAGATAAGATACGTAATTTAGAAAAAATATTCCAAAGGAATATGTAATGAATTCATCATCTCTTTATTTTATCAGACTTGCTTAGGGTGGATGACAAAGATTGCATTTGTTAAATCATGAAAATTAAATGTTAGACCTCTACGAAGAACTATGCATCAGTTAAACAGGTTGATACTTATCTGGGAGTGTGAGTCAGGCTTGTAACAAACTCACCCATTTAGAAGGTAACTTTAGGATTAGAATTAAGGGGGGAATCCCTGAAGTTCCAGAGATGGAGACTTCCTCAAATCTGGAAACTTTTCTCAAAGACTGTTGACTAAGCATTATATGAAAACTAGAATGTTGTCATTAAATCGATTACCTCATTAACTGGTTTCCACTAGTAGCTTTCAGCTACTAGAAAGTCAGTATCTGGCAGTGTAGAAAGCAACACAAATGGTACCAAGTTAATGACTGAAATTTATCCTAGAGGCACACATACTCAAAACACAAAACTATCTCAGAAATCATAGCAGAACAGCATTGCCTATCTTATGTAGCAATCATAAAAGGGTTAGATTTTGGGTTTTTTTTAATCTGTATAAGAGGGAGTGCACTGGTGGTTCACACCTGTAATAGTACTCCAGAGGCTAAGATCCGAGGATCAAGGTTCAAAGCCAGCGCAGGCAAATTCCAGAGATTATCTCCAATTAAGCTGGAAGTAGAGGCATGGATCAAGTGATAAAGCATGAGTTGTGAGTAGAAAAAGGTGAGTGAGACCACAAATCTCTGTGTTTAAGCTCTTGTACTGGTACAAGAGGTGGAGGGGTGTGGTTATAGAAGGCTGGATCAAGCAGTAGAGTGCCTAGCAAATATGAGGCCCTCAGTTCAAATTCCAGTATAAAAACATCCATGTATCTATTGAAACTAGGAAACAAATGTGATAAATCTAGACAGGGTCCCACCTCCAATGGTGAAAAGTTTCCAATGCTTTGGTAATGAATGGGGGAAAGACACTATCAGATCAATTAACTTTCTTATTCATCATAAGTACTCTATTTGCCAAGCTAATTTAGGGAATCATTTAATTCAACTCAAAAATGTGTTATCAAGGAACTTTAGCTAGAGACTGAGGAAGAAGAAAGAGACTTGGGCCTAATGAAAATAAGTAACTGGTTCAAGGAGCAGGATGATGAGCAGTCAATGTATAACAGAGGGACAAAGAGGTGAGTTCTAGCTACAATTGGAAAGGCCTTTTGAACTAGCCAAGACTTGTACATATCCTGAAGGATTGAGCATGTATAAGGTAAAACAAAATGACAGAAGATGTGGTATATTTAAACAAAGGCAAGTATCCTAGTGTAGCTAGAGTGAGAGATTACATAGGAAAAGTAAGATGCATTGGTTTTCAAGGTGAATTTTAAATTTGTCCTGCTGACAATGGGGAGCAATTGATTTTTTTTAATGAAAGAACAATGTAAGGGAAGGTTTTCTTAAGAAAAATTGACCTAGGATGGGCAAGTCCTATATCCTGCAGAAGAAAAGATAAAAGCCTAAACTAAAGTAGCAACAGTAGTAATAAAAGAGGGAACCATAAACTATACCCTTTACCTTTTTGTAAAGAGTTTCTCTGACTTGAGCCAGGCATTGGTGGCTCACATCTGTAATCCAAGCTACTCAGGAGGCTGAGATCTGAGGCACTCAGTTGGAAGCCAGCTTGGGCAGGAAAATCCATGAGACTCCTATCTCCAATTAAGCACCAAGAAGGAAGCAGAGCTGTGTTTCAAGTGGTAGAGTGCCAGCCTTAAGTGGAAAAAGCCAAGGGACAGGACCCAAGACTTGAATTCAAGCCCTAGTAACTGCACACACACACACACACACACACACACACACACACACACACACACACACACTTCTCTGACTTGAATAAAACCAGAATACTCTAACTTCTAAATTGTTTTATAATTTGTGTAAATTATACTTTCATTATAGTGTTTCTTTACATACATATAATGTACTCCATTATTACTCTTCTTAATCCCTTCCTTCTTTTCAACCCACCTACCCTTTTTGTTAGAGTTTTGTTTCTTGTTTTTTGTTTTCATTGGTCATGGGGCTTGAACTCAGGGTCCTGATGCTGTCCCTGAGCTCTTTTTGCTCCAGGCTAGTACTTCAAACCACAGCACACTTCTGGTTTTCTGGTATAACCTGACTTTCTGCCCGGGGCTGGTTTTGAACCATGATCCTCAGAGCTCAAGCTCTTGAATAGCTAGAATTACAGCCGTGAGCCACCAGTGCCCAGCTTTGCTACAGTTTTTAATGGGTTTTATTATGCTATTTTCACATCTCTATATAATGTGCTCAAATCCCATTAATATGCTCATGGTAAACCTGAGATCCAAATGGGGGAAGGGTTTATCCCAGCGTCTCATGGCCAGTTAGTGGGTTTGGGAAAATCAAGTCTAAATTAACTGCCTAGAGGTCATCATCATGCAGAAATACAGTTTTCACAATGTGCTCTAGCCAACCTTAGGCCTACAAGATATCAAGCATGGGGTAAGATCTACAGTCAGTTAGATTCTCTATATAAGCTCAACAATATCTTCAAAGTTTAAGAGGTAGAGAGTTCTGGGCTCAGATCTAAATCTTGAGAATACTTCACAGGTAACTTTTCCATAAGAATTTCCATCTGAGAACATGATGCTCTTTTGCAGAAAACTTTTCTGAAAGACATAAGGTGCTTTTTCATGCTGCTGCTTGTTGTCTTATTTATTGCAGCAGATGGTGGTATAGCATAACTGAGGGCCCATGGTACTTCTCTAGCAACTCAATCTTCATTTTCAGGTTGCACAGTCATCAGATTTACCTAAATTGGTAAGAAGAGACCTAAAATTCCAAATTAAGGCTTCCTGTTCAGTGTGGCTTCAGACTAGGAAAAATCAGCCATTCAGCTCCTGACCTAAAATCTGCCCGCAGAAGCTTATCACAAGAAACAATGCATCAACCAAAAGATTGAGAATCAGGAATCCAGACTGAATGAGTCCTTTGGCTCTCGGTATTTTCATGTGAAAACTAAGGCTTAAGCAATATTCAATGGTCCTATATGCTGAGATATATATGGAGAGAAAGAGAGAGGGAGGGAAGGAGGGAGGGAGGGAGGGAGGGAGGGAGAAAAAACTGTAGGCCTTCAGTTTGTCTCAAATGATCACACTATATATCTACATCTCCCCCAGATTAGCAAAATACTCACTCTTAGCAAAATTCTCAGAATGTGAAAATTGCATATCTTTCCTGATCCATGTTTTTTCCCCTTCATTTCCATCTCACAAGTAGTTCCCTTCCAAGGAAGACTTTCCCTTGCATTGAAATGGAAGAACCATTTAGCACCTAAGTTGTCTTCCTGGCTCTAGTCCTGATTCTTTTTATGTTCATAGTTAAGCTGTGTGTCTTAAGTTCTTCCTGCCCTCTTGGCAGTATCCCTGATATTGGCACCACATTAAGTCAGTCAGTATTCCTGGATAAGTAGATTTCTCTGATGCCCAAAATAACCGGAAGAATCACCACTGATTCCTAACTTTACCTCCCCAGTTTCAGTAGGACTCTCCATTTGGAGACATAATAGACTAAACTAGATACTGCTTTGACCATTAATCCATTCCAAGAAAGCATTCACCTGGCTTAGGCAGAGCTCTTTTGGGGCTAAAAGAATATTTCTACTTTCTTTTTTCTTTGATCTGTAAAGAATGAAAATATCATAGGAGGGAAACCACCTTGGTGTGGTGACTATGACTGGTTCTTTTACTTTATTTCTATAAGACTAAGAAAATAATGAAAAAAAGGAACAAAGAAGGGTAGGTTTTGTGATCTTTAGAGCCATGTCAGGGAAAGAAGCAAAGAAAGAAATAAAGACACTGAAATTTCTATTGAAAGTGCATCCATTTCCAAAATACCTGATTCATGCTCCCACTAACTCCAACTCAGGTAGTCTTATTTCTGTTCCTGGAATCATTGAAATCCAAATAGTAGAGTACACACTCTACCTTTTAGTATCTTTCTTCCTGATTTCCAATTCCATAAGGTCCATGCACTTGATTTCAAAGCTAGTAGGGCAAAAACAGCAATTACAGGAATAGTTTTGTCCAATAACTTGGTCTCTGTCTTTTAATCTTTAAGACTCTTCTTTTGATCCAATATAGATTCATTTTTCTATGACTCCCTGATTAATGTGTAGATAGCTGGTGAAAGGTTGTATACAGACAAAAACAAATATCTTTGGATAGAACCTGCTTAGTGTATCTGCTTAATCTGTCTCAAGATTCAATCACCAAAGATAATTGAAAGATAGTTCAATCATCAATTATAGTTGGCAACAGGGGAAGCCAAATTCCTCTGAACTAGGTAATAGACATACAAAGAAATAAGTGTACATAGAGTCCTTTTCAGGACAGATTTTACTTTATCATTTGACTAGAATTCATTCTACAGAGTTGCTCATAAATTTCATGCCTATTACACAATTAAAATCTCACATACTTTGCCAGATCTTTGCCAACTCAGTGCAAATTTTACTTTTTCTTTTATAATCATTTACTATACTAAGTGACCAAACTCAGTGCAAAATATACCTTTTCTTTTATAAGCATTTACTACATTAAAGATCACATACTATGTAAAGTCCAGTGCTTTTTCTTATGTTTTATCTAGTCAAGGATGTTTAGCATATATCCTAGACACAGTTCATCCCAATCTCTGGCACCATTAATTCCAAAAAATTCTTCTTGTGCAATGGATATTATTTTGTCTGCTACCTTAGAAGCATAAGAAGTCTAAGTAACTAGATGGTGGTCCTAACTTACAAATTAGTGGAACCACTGTTATGTTTCCTAGTGTCAGTGTCCTTCCCTTTATTTCATGAGTAAATTTTTTGGCAGTGTAAAGTTTGAACTCAGGACCTTGAACTTGCTAGGCAAATGCTCTATGCCCTGAGCCTAGCGCCCAGCATTTTTATTCCTCCCCTTTATAACTAAGCCAGTATAGGTTAAGGTGGCAGACATAAACTTGCTTGCATTGCCACCTAAGCAGCACAATAAACTGTCTCCAAAAACTGACATGTTGAATTGAAACCCCTTTGTACAAGTATTTAAGATAAGAAAAAAGGAATGAAGGAGGAAAGGAAGAAAGGAAAGAAGGAAAAAAGGGAGGACAGAAGGAAGGAAGGAAGGAAGGAAGGAAGGAAGGAAGGAAGGAAGGAAGGAAGGAAGGAAGGAAGGAAGGAAGGAAAGAAGGAAGTCCATAGTTGAGAGAGACAAAGAAAAAGACCACAATAGGTACCAGTAGCTCACACCTATAATCCTAGCTACTCAGGAGGCTGAGATCTGAAGATTATGGTTCAAAGCCATCCCAAACAGACAAATCTGAGAGAATCTTATCTGCAGTTAACTGTCTAAGGCAGAAGTAGAAGGTTGGCTCAAGTGTTAGAGTGTCTCATTAGAAAAAGCTAAGCAAGAGCACAAGGCTTGGAATTCATGCCTTAGTTCTTGGTACAAAACAAATAAAAGGTCCTCCCACAACTCTGTTACATCATCTGCTCCAAAGGTAACAGTAAGAGCAGTGAAAGTCATGCACATAAGTCCATTGCTACCATACATTGTCATGCATTTTTTTCTTGATAAGTAGCAGTATTGGGTGGAAAATCGTGATAAGGCATTTTACAAATTATGAATAGTAGTTATAGCATTGCTTAATGAGAGGACAAACGCACATCAAGATTTACTTTTTATTATTTCCTGAGAGTCACTGAACTGGGGCTCGAGGGTATGGCTCTGGTGGTAGAGCACTAGCCTATGAGCAAAAGCATCAGGTATGGAGTTTGAGTCCTGGTCTCAGACCTAAAAAAGAAAGCCAAGGCATTTAACCTTGTCTCTCCCAGGCTATTGTCTTTGGGTATGTCCTATGCATACAACCCAATCTCCTGGCCAATACAAATGTCTCCTCAAGACTTTTGGCTTCGGTTTCCAAATGCCAAACAGGACCTGGCCCTGCCCTGGAAGTCACAGGCAAGGAAAATTTCTTGCCATATACATGTGATCCATAAGGGAACAAAATCTAGGCAACTTGGTGATAGCTATGCCCTTATGAATGCATAAGATGATAAGTGAACTCCATGTTATGGAAACGACTATTATATCACTGTTGTAATCACTTTCACCATGCCGTAGCTTCTTTTCTTGATGATCCTCTTATTTCCCCTTCCTGTGGTTGTCCCAGCGCTATCACTGTATCTCATGCGAGTACATTGGAAACTGTATATACTGGTATTAGAACTAGGGAAGTGAAAGAGAATATCAAAATCGAGAGACAAAGGATAAAAAGACAACGACTCCAAAAGCAATACTTGCAAAACCATTCGGTGTAAACCAACTGAACAACTCATAGAGGGAGTGGGGAAAGGGGGAGGGGGAGGGGGAGGAAGGAATGAGGGAGGAGGTAATAAACAGTACAAGAAATGTACCCAAGGGCTGGGAATATGGCCTAGTGGCAAGAGTGCTTGCTTCCTACACATGAAGCTCTCGGTTCGATTCCCCAGCACCACATATATGGAAAACGGCCAGAAGGGGCGCTGTGGCTCAGGTGGCAGAGTGCTAGCCTTGAGTGGGAAGAAGCCAGGGATGGTGCTCAGGTCCTGAGACCAAGGCCCAGGACTGGCCAAAAAAAAAAAGAAATGTATCCAAGGCCTAACATATGAAACTGTAATCTACCTGCTATATAATCTGCCTGCTGTCAGGTAACTTACTGATCAGCTCAGAGAATGGTACCATATTGGGAATTTTGTGTTAGCCTCCTTGTTGTTGACAGATTAGGGAATCAACAGTAGGTATATCCAGGTCAGCCTTGATGAGTGGAAGTTCATGTTGCTTAGTCCTTGATTAATCTCTATGCCTGCCATCATGGCCACTTTGTTCATAATCCCATTGGGTAATGACAAGAATGACTACGGAAAGAGACTATAGATTGGGTCATCCTATCCACTAAATTCGTAGATTCCTTCTCTAGTGAGATCATCCTTCTCAGGGAACCAAAAAGGTTGTGTTTTTTTACCAATGAAAAGAGATTAATCTTCTCCAAAAGCCTTTGTTCCCAATTTTTCCCATCATGTCTTTTCCAAGTTCCTCACTATCCAGCCAAGCCATTAACCGCATACCATGAATAGTCAGACATCTGGCCATTTTTCTTTCTAAGTAAAGTGAACAACCATGTACTCTGCAGGTTCTGTCCTCTAGGATCTGGGAGGATGAACTACAATGCTACCTCTGTCCCTGTACAGATGGTACCTGGAACTCATGTATAACCATCTATAAAGAGTTAAGGCCCTAAAGTATTAGCACAATAAAGGTCATCAACTGGTAACAGCAAAACTTCCACTCCAAAATCTTAAGAGTCTGTGCAGGAAGCATCAATATCTACAAATTGCCACTTGAAACATGACTATATCTAATCAATCATAGGAGCCAAGTGGCAACACAGCTTACACAGTAGGCTGGACCTGTTGCAGAGACTTTACTTGCTCTGTGCTCCACACAATCTACCAAGTTTTCAGCTAACTCAGTAAATATTCCTAATACCATACTCAAATGAGAAATATGTTGTTTCCAAAATCTAATAAAGTTCACTAGATATTGTACTCTTTTGGTTATAGTGGGAACAAGTTGTAATAAACTAATCCTTCACATTATAGAATATATCCTGATATTCACCATATGGCTCACCTTCTACAATTTATTTTTAAAATATTTTTTGTGCTGGTCCTAGGGCTTGAACTCAGGCTCTGGGCTCCATCTCTGAGCTTATTTTCCTCAAGGCTAGTGTTTTACCACTTGAGCCACAGATCACTTTCAGCATCATCCACGGTTAACTGGAGATAAATGTCTGACAGACTTTTCTTCCCAGACTAGCTTCAAAGCATGATCCTCAGTTCTCAGCCTCCTGAGTAGCTAGGATTACCGGTGTGAGCCACCAGCACCCAGCTATTTTACTTGTGTATTCATTCATTCATTACTTTTTTTTCCCTAGAAGCAGCATTTAAACTTTGGGCCTCATGCTAGCTCCTCTTGCTTGTATAGCTGGCATTCTACCACTTGAACCATCCTCCAGCCCAGCCTTGGAGATGGAGTCTTGCAGACTAGGTAGCTTCAACCCCAAATCTTCTAGATTGCATCCTCCTTATCAACTAAGATACAGAGTGACCCACTTTGCCCAGCTCCTCTACAAGTTAACTGAGATAGAAGATGCCTGCATTTTTAATTGCTTTCCTGTTCTCTTAGAAGTGGAACACAGCAGGGATACCTTTACATACATCAAGTATTAAGTACATTTCCTTCAAGACTTGGGGGAAGATGGCGGAGGAGAGGTGGAGCCCTTGCAGAGCTCCCTCCGATATCATAGTTTTCTCACCCCATAGAAACTGTTACTCCTAGAAAGACAGCCAAAGTAAGTTCTAACAGTACAGGGATTCTGAACAGGAAGGAAAAATCGACTTTGCTGGTCTGAAAACACAGATTTGAGCTCCAGGCGGCATCCCGCCGCCTCGCCAGCGCCGGCTCCTGCACAGTGCCCCGCACAGCCCCCCCGCACTCCGCACAGCTAAAGCGTTAAATACTCCAGATGGCAGCTGAGCACGGAGGACCTGACATCGCAGAGACAGCGTGAGTACCCCACAAAAAATTATTCTCGCTTGGGCCCACAGTCCAGCTTCTGGAAGGCATCCCAGTCCCCACCGCCAGAGCAAAGCGCCATCTTTGCCACTGGCATAGGGTCAGACCAGACTGGAACTGAAGCAGGCCTGGGGAAAGCGAGGTCAAAAAAGCCATCTTTGAAAAGGGCAGGAGGGGCGGAATCAGTGAGAACCAGCTCCGCCCAGAAGAACGCCCCCTGCCCTGGCGGGAGGCGGGTCCGGGGCTTAGCCAGAGGTGCCCCGCCCTGCCCGCCGGAATTTCTAAACTTAAAGCAAAAGCTGCGAGCAGCTACCAGGGGCACGGAAACACCAGACGGAGGGACAAACAGTTCCTGGGACAGCTAAACGGGCCCGTCACAGAGGAAGCTAATTCCCAGCCCAAAACGGAGCTGCATTCCACAGCCACCTATGCCAAGGAGGCCGCCTCCCTCAGGCAAGCAACTCTCAGCGGAGCAAAACAGGCCAGAGGCGCCCCGCCCTGCTGAGTTCACAGCCTAGTCAAGACCAGGCATCAAAGGCAGTGGCCCCACAGCAGACAGAGGAGCCACAGTTCCTGAGACTGCTCACGTCCCCATCGACAGAGGATGCCCAAGGCCTGCCTGCAAGCTGTGCGAACCTCAGAGACCCAGGATTGCACCAATAGGGGAGAAGTTCAGAACAGAACCACCCCTTGCCAAGTGAAATCAAGTCAAACCAGCCAATCAGGAAAATAGACTGCAGTCCATTGCAGGGAAACCAGAGACTGGGGAGAATCCACCCAAACAAGGAGGACTCCTTTTTTTTTCTTTTTCTTTTTCTTTTTCTTTTCAAACATTTTTTTTAAACTTTTTTTTTAATTTTCTTTTTAATTTTTTCACATCTGAAACATCATTGGTTGGTTTTTTATTTTTTTGGTTTGTTTGTTTTTTGTTTGTTTGTTTTCCATTTTTACCGGTTTGTTTTATCAAGCTTTTTTTTGTGTTTGTTTATTTGTTTGGGTTGTTCCTTTTCTCTTATTTTCCTTTTTATTTACTTATGCTTCCTTTTTAAATAATTTTTCTCTGTTTTGTGTATCTGTCTTCCAGTATTTTTACTTTATTTCTCTCATTGCGTCCTCTTCCTTTAAAAATTACTTTCCTATAAATAAGACCTCCACCCTTTTCTGCTAACTCTCCACTGTCTGTCATTTTAACATTGTTCTTTCTACTGATTCTACTCTTCTCCACATTTCCACGTCACTGAAACTAAACCAAAATCACCACCCCCCCCAATACATTTTAATCTATTCTCTTTACTATCTCCAACTTACCCTCCTGACTTACTGCCTGAACCTCCAGGTTCCATTGACTCCTGGTTATTGGATAGAGGGTATCCCAGCTTAATACGACTTAATCAAAGGGGTTCATAAAGAAAGCCAGTCCTAAAAGAACTTAATATAAAAACAAGAATTGTATATAGGGTTGTAACAGTAAATAAGTATCTACTGAATACAGGGCCCAGGATCGGTTGTTATATTGAAATTGTATTCTTTAGGAACACCAAATCTAACTTTATAGACAGGTATACAAGTTATCTGTATATAATTGTGAAATTGTAAGATTTACACAACAGTGCTTGGTAAGGGCTGCTTTGGGTCTTAAACGGTACTCACAGGTGCTGGTAGACAGGCATTCCCAATTCAAATGGGCAGAAGAAACACAAGAAAGATGGCAAACAATGAAGTCCTATCCCCCACTCAAAACAAGCAGGAAGCAGAGCAGTCAATCAAAAACATAGAAGAAAACCCCTAAAATGCTCTACAAAGTCTACTGATAAACATGATAAATGAAAAGTTTGAATCTCTTCAGTCAATTATTCTAGAGCGTGAGGAGGCAAAGCAAAAATTAATGGAGAATTTCATGGCATCCACAAATAGAAAGATAAATGAGCTTCAAGAGTCAAATGAAAAGATAGCTAACCAGCTTAAAGATATGAGAGACAACACTCAAAACCAAAGTAATGAAGTTAATGAAGTAAAGAAGTCCATACAGGACCTAAGAAATGACATGGAAATCTTCAGGAAAGACCAGTCAGAAGGAAAAGAGATTCGAAATCAAGTAGCTAGCCTACAGTCCCGACTAACTGAAGCAGAGGATCAAATCTCAGGAGCTGAAGATTCCTTAGATTCTATGGAGAAAGATCAAAAATCAATACAAATCCAGTCCAATCAACAAAACAGATCGCTACAGGAGATTCAAGACACGATCAGGAAGCCCAATTTAAGGATAATAGGTATTGAGGAAAACTTGGAGAAAGAGGTTAATGGGACAGGCAACCTATTTAACAGAATATTAGCTGAGAACTTCCCAAACATCCAGAAGGAAAGGCCTATACACATACAAGAAGCATTTAGAACCCCAAATCGACCAGACTAGAATAGGACTTCCCACCGACACATTGTGATCAAAACAGCTTCAGCAGAGTGCAAGGAAAAAATACTCAAAGCTGTTAGGGCAAAGAAAACAATCACATATAAAGGAAAAGCAATCAGAATTACCCCAGACTTCTCAGCAGAGACCATGAAAGCAAGGAGAGCCTGGAATGAAGTATACCAAACTCTAAATAAAAATAACTACCAACCAAGAATTCTGTACCCAGCCAAACTCTCCTTCATAGCCGAAGGTAAAATAAAAGTCTTCCACAATAAGGAAAATCTGAAACAATATATCTCCACCAAACCAGCGTTACACAAAATCCTTAAAGATGTACTATACAGGGAAAATAATCAAGATCCCAACACAGACAGAGAAATGAACCCTAATTAGTAAACACTAGATCAAGAAATGGGAAGACACAGCTTTAAACAAGACAGTGATAATGAAAGGAACAAACAATCACCTCTCAATCCTAACTGTCAACATTAATGGACTTAATTCTCCAATCAAACGACATAGGCTCATAAGTTGAATCAAAAATCAAGATCCATCTTTCTGCTGCCTCCAAGAGACACATTTATCCAGCAAAAGTAAACATCTTCTAAAAGAGAAAGGCTGGAAACAAATCTATCAAGAAAATGGCCCCCATAAGCAGGCTGGAGTTGCAATCCTAGTATCAGACAAAATTGACTTCAAATTAAAAAAGGTAAGAAGAGACAAAGAAGATTACTACATACTAGTAAAAGGATCTCTCCAACAGGAATAAATAACCATCCTAAATATCTACACACCAAATGCAGGAGCACCCAACTTCATCAAACAAACACTACTGGCTCTAAAAACATTCATAGACCCAAACACAATGATAGTGGGGGACTTTAACACTCCACTATCACCTCTGGACAGATCGACACGCCAAAAACTGAACATAGAAACCACAGAACTAAACAATTGCATAGACCAACTAGACTTAATCGACATCTACAGAATATTCCACCCAGCAAGGACAGAATACATATTCTTTTCGGCAGCACATGGAACATTCTCCAAAATAGAACACATCTTAGGGCACAAAGAAAATCTGTACAAATTCAGAAGTATCAAAATCATTCCCTGCATTCTCTCAGACCACAATGGAATAAAATTACAGCTCAACTCAAACAGCCACCACAGAAAATCCCACAATTCATGGAGACTAAAGAACACACTGCTGAACCATCAGTGGATCATTGAAGAAATTAAAACGGAAATTCAAATGTTTATGGACTTCAACCAAGTTGAGGACACAAAGTACCAGCTCCTTTGGGACACAGCAAAGGCAGTACTCAGAGGATAATTTATATCTCTGAGTACATACATCAAAAAACTGGAGAAACAGCAACTCAGTAATTTAAGGAAGCACCTTAATTTTCTGGAGAGAGAACAGCAAGCCAAACCCCAAGTCAATAGACGGAAGCAAATAATTAAATTCAAATCAGAATTAAATCAATTAGAAAAAAACCATCGAAAGAATCAACAAAACAAAGAGTTGGTTCTTTGAAAAAATCAACAAGATAGACAGACCCCTGGCAAACCTGACCAAAGAACGAAGGCAGCACACTCAAATAAACAAGATAAGAGATGAAACAGGTAGCATCACCACAGAAATAACCGAAATTCAGAAAATAATAAGGGACTATTTTGCAAACCTTTATGCCAACAAATTCGAGAACTTCGAAGAAATGGATGATTTCCTAGAAAAAATTGATACCCCCAAACTCAACCATGAAGACTTAAACCTTCTAAACAGACCCATATCCAGTATTGAAATAGAAACAGCAATAAATGATCTCCCATCCAAGAAAAGCCCAGGTCCAGACGGATTCACCGCAGAATTCTACAAGGCCTTCAAAACAGAACTCACTCCAATATTTCTCAAACTCTTCAATGAAATTGAAAGAGAACGTTCACTACCAGACTCATTTTATGAAGCCAGTATAACCCTCATCCCAAAACCAGGCAGAGACTCATCACGGAAAGAGGACTACAGACCAATCTCCCTGATGAACATAGATGCAAAAATTCTCAACAAAATTCTGGCCAATCGACTTCAACAGGTCATCAAAAAAATCATACACCACGATCAAACTGGATTCATCCCAGGGATGCAAAGCTGGTTTAATATACGCAAGTCAATTAATGTAATCCACCACATCAACCAGAGCAAGCTAAAGAACCACATGGTTTTATCACTGGATGCGGAAAAAGCATTCGATAAAATCCAGCACCCATTTATGCTAAAAGCCCTGGAAAAACTGGGATTCCAGGGAACATTCTTGAATATAATCAAGGCAGTTTATGACAAACCAACAGCAAGCATAACTCTAAATGGTGAAAAACTAAAGCCATTCCCTTTCAAATCAGGAACAAGGCAGGGATGTCCACTCTCTCCCCTGCTCTTCAACATAGTACTAGAATTCCTAGCCAGAGCAATTAGGCAAGAAGAGAATATAAAGGGGATCCAAATAGGAAAAGATGAAGTTAGACTTTCTCTCTTCGCAGATGACATGATCCTATACCTAAAGAATCCCATAGACTCTACCCCCACGCTACTAGAGCTGATCCAAAACTTTGGCAAAGTTGCAGGATATAAAATAAACCTTCAAAAATCAATGGCCTTTCTCTATGCTAACAACCCGAAGACCGAGGCTGAAATGACGAAAGCAACTCCTTTTGCAATAGCCCCCAAAAACATAAAATACCTAGGAATAACCTTAACCAAAGAAGTGAAAGACCTCTTTGATGAGAACTTTAAAAGCTTGAAAAACGAAGTTTAGTCAGAACTACAGAAATGGAAAAACCTCCCATGCTCCTGGATTGGGAGGATTAATATTATCAAAATGGAAATATTGCCAAAGGCTATCTACAAATTCAATGCAATACCCATTAATATCCCAACACCATTCTTTAATGAAATTGAGTAAGCAATCCAGAAATTCATATGGAACAATAAAAGACCTAGAATAGCCAAAACACTCCTAAGCAGAAACAACAGTGCTGGAGGAATTACAATACCCAACTTCAAGCTGTATTATAAAGCTATAGTAATAAAAACAGCTTGGTATTGGCACCGGAACAGGCCTGAAGACCAATGGAACAGAATTGAAGACCCAGAATTGAACCCACAGAACTACACCTACTTAATCTTTGATAAAGGAGGTAAAACATTAGTATGGAAGAAAGATAGCCTCTTTAACAAGTGGTGCTGGAAAAACTGGCTCAACACATGCAACAAACTAAAACTAGATCCTTATATATCACCCTGCACCAAAATCAATTCCAAATGGATTAAAGACCTTGAAATCAAAACAGGCACCCTGAAAACACTAAAGGAAGGAGTAGGAGGAACACTTGGGCTCATTGGCACAGGACAGAACTTCCTTAACAAAGACCCTGAAAGGCTACAAATCAAAGAAAGGTTGGACAAATGGGACTGCATCAAACTGCAGAGCTTCTGCACGGCAAAGGACATAGCTCTCAAGATAAACAGAAAGCCCACAGACTGGGAGAAGATCTTTACTGGACATTCAACAGACAAAGGCCTCATCTCTAAAATATATGCAGAACTAAAAAAATTACCTTCTTCCAAAACAAAACCGCAAAGAACCAATAGCCCCCTCATCAAGTGGGCTCAAGACCTACAAAGAAACTTCTCTGATGAGGAAATGAGAATGGCCAAGAGACATATGAAAAAATGCTCTACATCACTGGCCATAAAGGAAATGCAAATCAAAACAACATTGAGATTCCATCTCACCCCAGCAAGAATGTCATATATCAAGAAAACTAATAATAACAATTGTTGGAGGGGATGTGGCCAAAAGGGAACCCTACTTCATTGTTGGTGGGAATGTAAACTGGTTCAGCCACTCTGGCAAGCAGTATGGAGATTCTTCAGAAGGCTCAATATAGAACTCCCCTATGACCCAGAAGCCCCACTTTTGGGTATCTATCCAAAAGACCACAAACAAAATCACAGTAATGCCACCAGCACAACAATGTTCATCGCAGCACAATTTGTCATAGCGAGAATCTGGAACCAACCCAGATGCCCCTCAGTAGACGAATGGATCAGGAAAATGTGGTACATATACACAATGGAATTTTATGCCTCTATCAGAAAGAATGACATTGTCCCATTTGTAAGGAAATGGAAGGACTTGGAAAAAGTTATACTAAGTGAAGTGAGCCAGACCCAAAGAAACATGGACTCTATGGCCTCCCTTATTGGGAATAATTAGTACAGGTTTAGGCAAGCCATAGCAGAGCATCACAAGGCCCAATAGCTATACCCTTATGAACACATAAGATGATGCTAAGTGAAATGAACTACATGTTATGGAAACAATTGTTATATCACAGTTGTAACTACTTTCAATGTCCTATGTGTATGTGTAGTTTCTATTATTGAGGATGTTCTTGTATCACCATCCTATGGTTGTACCTACACTATCTCTGTAATCTTATCTGAGTATATTGGAAACCGTATTTACTGGTATTGGAAGTAGGAAATTCAAAGGGAATACCAAATTTGAGAGACACAGGGTAAAAAAAAAAAAGAGAAATAACTACAAAAGCAATACTTGCAAAACTGTTTGGTGTAAGTGAACTGAACACCTCGGGGGGGCAGGGAGGGAAAGGGGATGAGGGAGGGGGGCATGAGGGACAAGGTAACAAACAGTACAAGAAATGTATCCAATGCCTAACGTATGAAACTTTAACCTCTCTGTACATCAGTTTGATAATAAAAATTTGGAAAAAAAAGTACATTTCCTTCCTTTTGCATAGTATCATCTGTTCTCTAATTCTCTCCCATTCCCTCTCTCTCATCTCCACCCATGACTTGCGTGGTTCACTTTACTTGATGTCCAGTGCAGCCAGTGAGCTCCACTGATGAACTTTTCCACCCATTTCCCTGATTTCACTGATTCAGTGCCCTCCCCCCACCTTCCTTCAGATGTGCACATGTATACACAGTACATGAGGTAAAGAATACACAGTCATCAGAAAACCAAGAGACAAATTAAGAAAAGGTCATTTGTTTCCTTATCTTTGGAGTTCATTTCAGTATGCATAATATATATGAAGGGGTACGTGGGTATTACAGCTTGGTGATTCTCTCCTAAGACTATCCTCTTTTGGTCTCCTTGTATGTGTCTAGTATCCTGTGTAATTTGTCATATTCTGTTGCATTTTAAATCTAACTTCTGCATAACAGTGGGAACATGTGTCATTTGCCTCTCTGAGCTTGGCTTACCTCACTTAACATGCTTTGTTCTAGTTCCATTCACTTCCCTTCAGATTATATTATTTTACTCTTTCTAATGGCTGTGCAAAGTTCCAATATATATGGTACCTGCATCTTAATAGGAGTTTTTTACCCATGATTTGAAACACACAAATACCTTACCAACAAGATCATTGTAGTTGCCACTTCTGATTCACTGGATCAAATGAGCAACAAACTATCAAAATAATGGACCAGTGTGATGTCTTATGAAATGGAAAGGTAATTGATATCTTGTAGACCAAATTATATCATAGAACTGGAGCACTAACATGCCCCTAAGGTAGAACAGTGAAGGAATGTTGCTGGACTTAGCAATTTAGACCACAAAATTCAGAGTTGTCTTTACTAGTAGATATGTAGAAAAATACATTTAGAGATCAGTAATTGCATTCAAGAATCAGGGGATGTGCTTCCCAGGTTCCAGTATTTTATTTCATTTAAGGATTCCTATTTATTGGAAATAGTTCCCACTGTAATTCCTGGCCTACAAAAAGAGGCCACAAAGCTCTTTAAGAAGGGTGGTGACAATTAACCATCACCAAAATATGAAGCCAACCCAGATGCCCCTAAGTAGATGAATGGATCAAGGAAATACACAATGGAATATATACAATGGGATATAAAAGAAATACACACAATATAATTTTATGCTTCTGTCAGAAAGAATGACATTGCCCCATTCATAAGGAAAAGGGAAGACTTGGAAAAAAATAATACTAAGTGAAGTGAGCCAGAACCAATGAAACATGGACTCTATAGTTTCCCTTATTGGTAATAATTAGTACATGTCTAGGATTGTCCTAGCAGAAGATCACAATAACTCAATAGCTAGTACATATGAACACATAAGATGATACTAAGCAAAATGAACTCCAACTTATGGAAATAAGTGGTTTATCATTGTTGTCATTTTCAACATATCATGTGTTTCCTTTTGTCTTTATTCCCCATGGTTTCACCTCCTATGTCACTGTAATTGATGTTGCTATTCTGGCTATTGTACATATGTTTATTGGAACTAGGGAAGGGAAATAAAAATGGAGAGCAGAAAGGTAAAAGGCAATCAAATGAAACAGCAATACTTACAAGAAAATATGCTGTAAACCAACTGTACAACTGGGGAGGAGGGAATTGGGGATGAGGGAAGGTGGGAGAAAAATGAGGGGGGGAGGCAACAAGCTTGATAAGAAATGTAGTCACTGCCTTACATATGAAACTGTAACCCCTCTGTACATAACTTTTTGACAATAAATAAACTAAATTTTAAGAATTATGGCGATTCCCTTAAATATTTTCTTTCTCATAGTCCTGGTGAAACAAGTGTCCTTTGTCCTCTCTTTGAGGCTGATTAGGTCTTAACATGAAAAATTTACCCTAAAATTCTAATCTCTCTAAGATTGATTTGGCCTAAGTTAACTCCATACTCTTTCTCCCAATATCCCATACCCATAATATCTATTAATACTTATTTTACTTCAATTTCCATCTGTTAAAATTGGAAAAAATATAGTTATTTTTTACTTTGACAGACATCCTCATGTAACATTCTTTACCTCACCCTTTGGGTTTTCTTGTACTCATGTGTAGATAGCTCCAGAAACAAAAAGAAGTTGCTGCGGAGGTTCTAGCAACAAACTGACATAAGGCATCTACCATAAGGAAGGTGATTACAGATTTTTTTTTTTGGTCGGTCGTGGGCCTTGACCTCTGGGCCTGGGCACTGTTCCTGAGCTCTCCAGCCCCAGGCTAGCGCCCTACCACTTGTGGTTTTCTGGTGTTTAATTGGAGATAAGAGCCTCACAGACTTTCCTGCCCAGGCTGGATTTGAACTGTGGTCCTCAGATCTTAGCCTCCTAAAATTATAGACATGAGCCTCCAGTGCCCAGAATGATTACAGATTTTTCAAGCAAAGTAGAATTAGTCTGTTCATATGAGATTGAAATACAGCTTCTTCTGTCAAAATATCAGCTAAATGTAAGAGTTCCTTGTTCCCAGATTCATCTGCATTATCTGCAAGGATAGATATTTTGTTGGGGTAATGTCTTAGTCACTCAAAGGATGATGTTCTGGGTTTGGTTTTCCTCATTCCAGCTCTGCCACTACAGGTAGGAGCTTCTTTCAGAGTAAGCATAGATCTTTTCAGGTCATGTCTGCAGCAGTGAAACAGGAAACTTTAAGCCTTGGGCTCCTCCTTTTCTTTTTCTCCTTTAGGAGGAACTGGTCAACTTAATAAGCTCACTGTTTTACAAGTATGCTATAGGGTATCAAGATATGTATTCACCAAAACTCTTGCCTTGTAATTATTTGACAGTGATATTTTGCATATCTCCATTGTCACATTACACTGGAAATGGAGAAAATCAATGTCCTTAAATAGAATCAACATAAGAGACTCATTTTCCAGAAAACAAAATATGAATTCTGAAAATTCATCTTACTATTCTTCTCTTTTAGGACAATTCTCAGTACCGTAAGTCATTATCAGAGTTTCTCCTAAATAACACAAGAAATACGGTGTGTATTTTTCATATTTTAATTTTAAGGAATTATCTCACATGATTTTCAAGGCTGAAAAGTTCAAAACCAAGAGGCCAGGCCATCAGTCTGGAATCTCAGGCAAAACTGATGCTATAATCTTTTTGTAATGTGTTTTAAGTCTGTAGATCAGGCCTATTAGCTTGAATAAGTAACAGGATTTCTGTACTATAGCCTTGAAACTAAATTCTCTCATCCTATAGGAAAACTTGATTTTTTTTCTTAGTGCTTATTGATTACTTACTAAAGGAATCTCCTTAAATTCAACTGAATATAAACAATCCTATCAACAAATGTACTCAGAGGAACATCTGTATTAGAATTTGCAAAAATCTGGGCACTATGACTAGCCAAGTTACTATATACAATTAACGATTACCAGCTCTGAAAAAAATTTTATAAAACAGATAAACATTAAAGATTCTTAAAAGTAACCCAGTCGGGTAAATAAGTGATTTTAGCACTTTTGTGACTCCAAAACAAAAATTCAGCGACAGCAAAACTTGTCTGTTAATGTCAAGATAAGAAATGCCAACATCTTTGAAGCACTCCAGCTGATAAAAAAAATATTCTATAATTATAGCAGTCTAGATGCTCTTAGAAGCCACCCTAGCATGCTTAACAGTTCTAAAGTGGCGTGTCTCTACTGGAAGAAAAGTAATCAGAAAGGCCTCAAAGCTCACACAGCTGAGCAAAAGAAAACTGATGTGGACATTTGCAGTCAGGTAATTCTCCCTCAAGGTTGAGTGGAAAAAAGATATTTCATCATTTATCATACCTTGAGTCATGGCAAAAAAAAAGGTGCAGCCAACTAAGATGTCCGCCTGAACTATGTTGCTAATAAACACTGAAGTCGACTTTCTGGATACAGAGGCAATCAGAATCACCATGACATACAGACTGCCTAAAAATCCCAGTAGCATGATGATGATATTTGGAGATGGTAAGATGAGATATTGGATGTATTTGAAGGCCAGGTACCTTCGGAGATCTCTCATGTGGTCTCAATTCATAAAAATCCTAAATTGAGCAGGATTCCTGTAGTAAAATAGAAAAGTGATATAAGTATGTATATTCAAAACAGCATCTTAAATTCACTTAAAACTATGGTTTGGTCCATTAAATTTAATATTCTATCAGGCTAAAATAATACCATTAATATCTTTCCCATGGTTAGACCTGATTTCACGGAAGATCAAATAGCCATATAAAATTATATATTATGTTGACAATTGATGGCAAAGACAAAAAAACCTTTTATCTGATTCAATATTTTCTACATAAATTGATGTTTGTACTCATTTTTTTTCAGAAATTTAAACATTTTATTCCTACAATGTGCAAAAATACTTTCCATATAGATTAGTTTATTTAATTAAAAATTTTAATCTGTTTCATGATTCAGTTACATGTAAAAGTATACATGGTAAAAACATCTTGAAAAGAGGTGCTAGGATCTGAGTGTAAGATTAGGGTTTATAGTAATAGCTAATACTTTACATAATTTTGTGGACTATTTCAAATCCTATTAAAGTGTTATTTCAGGGATTCTAAATGTCAGTTTTTCAATGTCTATGGTATATTTTATGTTACATTCATTACATTTTTCTTTTCTTTTTTTAATTGTAGAAGAAATGTCTTCTATGAAAACGTCTTATAATCTATAAGACATACATGTATAACAGCTCCTTCCTATTATATGTTCTTCTCTAAAGGAGCTATACAAAGTTTTGTGTGTTTTTTGAGTAATGATTTATGAGAAAAATATTGAAGATTCATTATATTCATTATAGCATCATTTTTAAATGCCCAAAGAAAATAAAAATCATATTGATGTTAACCTGATTCCATCTATATGATCTATTTTTTTTCAAATTTTCATTACCAAACTGATGTACAGAGAGGTTACAGTTTCATACATTAGGCATTGGAACCATCTATATGATCTTTACTTTTCTGTCAGTAGATATAACTTCTCAAAAATGTAGTCAATTCCCCAACATTTATGTCGTTCTTCGAAAGCATCAACTTTCTCAAGACAAATAATATTGCATCTTGTCCCAAACAACCTTCTAATTTCAGCATCTGTAACATAAAATGGTGGACCTGCATGTTTCGTTGAATCATAAGACAAAACTGCCAGGAAGTAGCGGAATTCTTTTCTCAAGAGAGACAGTATTACAGCTGTATAACGTTTGCGATCATCAGGATTGATGGCGACTAAGGCTTCTGTATCCCAAATCCTGTCAAATTGGCTAATATTTGCCCTGGGAAGGTAAAAAATGCTGCAACAGTACAATGAAATGTTCCCTGAAGAACTCATTTCGTCTCCACTGCTTTTCCACAAAGAGGGAAAAATACCCTCAGTCCACTCTGGTCGTTAAGAAAAGTCTCTAGATGCTTCTTGAATAGCTGATTTCCTTTTTCTTGGTGAAATGCAGTGTCACCGGTCACCCACTTGTTTCGCCATTCTTCCAGGGTTAACACTCGGGTCTGACATACCTCAGAATCAGGGAACTCTTTAATATCAAGTGATGCTTTTATATCACCCATTGTTTGTGGACACTTCTGTCTCCAATCCTGCTTGCCCCAGACACCAGGGATGGTTATCTAGCAAAGGTCACCGGCGGGTCTGTGGCTCTGACGCTGCTTGTACTCATATTTGATCTTACTATTCTCACATCTGGATTAAGCAATGGATTTGAAGAACTTTTCCTACTTGGATATATATATATATATATATATGTATCAGTATCAGAAGAACTCGAGACAGATATCTAATCCAGGAAGGATAGGATTATTTGTTTATTTATGTATTGCTAGTACTGGGATTTAAGTTCAGGGCCTCGTGGTCTTGCCTGGCTTTTTCACTCAAGGCTGTCACACTACCACCTGAGTCACACCTCTACTTCTGGCATTTTGATGGTTAACTGAAGATAATGACTCACAGACTTTTCTGCCTGGGCTGACATTGAACTGAAATCCTCAGATCTCAGTCTCTAAATTAGCTAGGATTACAGGTGTGAGCCACCAGCATCTGACATGATTTTTCTTGGTTAGTGCACTAGAAATGAGATGGAAATATTACAATTAAGTTTCTTTGTGTGAAATACACAGAATGAAATAAAACCTGAAACTCAAATGTTCTCTCTAATTCTAAGTAGAGTCAGTGGTCCAAACTAATAACCAGTTCTTCTACAGCCCCAAATAATTCATATTAATATTCTTCACATTTGAAAATAGCATGCCTGGAATATTCTCTCTCTTTACATGAATCCTCTTGTATGTCCAGTTCTCTAACACCATGGCACAGAGGTATAGGGTAAGGCCTTGTTTGAGATGGGTATTTAAAATAACATTGACATACTGGGGCCTCTTCAAGAGGAAAGCATAAAACATTAACAGGAGAAATCAAATTCTCCCTACCTCTCTGTGTCTCTCTCCTTCCTCTCCCTCAAATTGGGAATATTGATAACACATTCAATAATGAATGCTAAGCTTGATTCAGTGATTTGTTATCTTAAACAGAACTTAAATTAAAAGTTAAGTTGATACAAAGCCTAAAGGGAGGTTTGCGAGGAAGATTTTACATCAAAGAAGACTGCATAAACATCTTATGCTTGTGATAAGTATCTCAAAATTCCAGGCATGAAGTTTGTTTCTGATAGACAAACTGGTTAAAATCATTGTTGTTCACATAAGAATTATGACTAAACAGGAATGCTCACAGGAGTCATGATTTCAAATGCCTTCAGGGTTCAGAAAAGCAAGTTAAATGAGTCCCTAACTGAAAGGAACAGAAAATAATCAGCTCCAGCAGAACATTACCAACAAGTGCTATTGTCATACCTTTAGTTTCTAAGAGCCCAAAGTGAGACTTTTAGGTGACATTATTCAAATATTTAACGTAGACAATCAATTCAAAAGTTTTGGCCTTTTTGTTTTCATAGCACTTAGGATTATTTTAATCATTTACATTGTCCTGTGTGGTAATACTACCATTTTAGATATCACAAAACTGAAACCTAGGGGCTGGGAATGTGGCTTAGCAGTAGAGTGCTTGCCTAGCATGCATGAAGCCCTGGGTTTGATTCCTCAGCACCACATATGCAGAAAAAGCCGGAAGTGGCACTGTGGCTCAAAAGGTAAAGTGCTAGCCTTGAGCAAAAGGAAGCCAGGGACATTCCTCAGGCCCTGAGTCCAAGCCCTAGGACTGGCAAAAAAGAAAAAAACTGCAATCTAGATGGATTAAGTAACTTGACTAAAGTCACAACTAAGAGGTGAGGCAACTGAATCCACACTTACCTAACTACTAAATATTTGTTTTGTGTCCTAACATAGTTTCCCAAGAGTCAAGAGGAGCTTACTTTTCAATTCTTCTTGATAATTTGGAGTCACTGTCAATGCTCAAAGAGTTAAATAAAATCAAAGTTAGCCTTTAAAACCAATTCTCATTAATAAGGTAACTCTGGTAATTCCCATAACATGTAGGACTTTATTGACTCTGTTTCCAAATCCCATGTGAAATATTTAAATTTTATCACTTCTCCTTAAGGCAAAAAAGTCCTAAAACGTTTTATTTCTCTTATTATGGGAAAAACCTTGCATATTTGCCATTCTTCCTCTCTGCACAGATTAGCCAACCAAGCTTATATCAGAGCTAAGTTGTTCAGCAGTATTATTAAGAAACTGGGTTGGCAGGAAAACCTTCCTACATCTCCCCTCCTCCATCCTATACCACTCTTTTCATATACATGGAATAATTATTGGCCAAAAAACTCCAATATATATAATTATGTGCCAATCAAAACAAAACTAAGATCAGAGGGGAAAAAAGTTCCCCTACTTTCCTCTGGTCAATCAATGTTAAGGATAATTAGTTTGAAATTAACATCAGTTGCTCCTTGAAGAAATATGATGTCAAAATTTTCTCAGGCTGAAATATTGGTACTTAAAAAGTTTTATGGGCTTATTCACTATGGTATGGGCTATCAAAGCAAAATAAAACTCAACCAGTAAATAAATAATATATAAATATATTTATAAATAAATATAAAGAAAGACATCTGCTAATTGTTTTTATTGTTCTGTTGATGGTGCCTTTAGATAGCCTATTGAATAAAATATCCAGTGGGCCAAGTACCAGTGGCTCACATTTGTAATCCTAGCTACTCTGAGATCTGAGGACTGCGGTTGAAAGCCAGCCTGGACAGGAAAGTCCATGAGACTCTTATCTCCAATTAACCACCAGAAAATCAGAAATAACACTGTGGTTCAAAGTAGTAGAATACTAGCCTTGAGTAAAAATGCTCAGGGATAGCACCCAGGACCTGAGTTCAAGCCCCATGACATATATGTAATGGTAGTTCTCAAGGATATTGCTGCAATTCATTAGCTTTGCAGTATTGTAAGTCAAATCTCAACTGGACCCACTAGTTAATGCTAGCCTTGTTTTCTAAAGGAATAAAATAGTGGCTATCACCAGAAACTACAGACACAGGAGCTATTTAGTAGGACCTATATGGCCAGAATCTGTATAATTCAATACAATATCTAATCAGGTTGAGAGGAAAGAAAAATGACTCATATACAGTAGAAAATAACAATCTAATGGAAACTAGCATGTTCTTAATGGAAACATTTATTAATCATCAACTAATACTTCTCTATCATGAAAGAAAACTCCACAGGGGATATGAAGATAGTTAATATGTATTCTCTTGCCAAGAGTGGTCTCAAATACCTGACACAATGGAAAACTCACTCAAATTCTGTTTCTAATCTCAATTTTATTAGATTCTAAAGACTAGAAACAAGAGGAAATAGTCTCGCTTAGGACTATAGTTGTGAAATTGTTGTGGTTTTTTTTAATCTTCATAGCATTCAATTATTTATTTTGGAGTTTTTTGGGGGGAGGGGGAAGGAGCATAAAGAAACACCAGTGTTATAGTTTAATCTTAATGTCCGGTGTCAGTCATGGTGAAATGATAACTTCCAGTTAAGAGAACACAACTTTGTTCTCCAAACAAGCCTTCATACTTTTTGTTGTTATGCAGTGTTTCTCTAAGGAATTATTTCCGCACACAGACCATTCTTGGGAGCTTTCCTCAGTGATGGAATATCATGATGGTGAGTCATTCTATAGGTGTCATACATTGCACAAAGATCTGGGGGGAAAATCTTCTCAGGAGAAGTTACAGAAGAAAAAGAAGTAGTACATGAAAGACTCTTCCAGGTCACCTGGATGTCACACTGAAGCTTTCAAGGAAATTCTGAAACAAAGTTGTCTATCCTCATATCATCATCCTGGTTTTTTCAATCTGTTCTTTTCTTAGACCCAACACCTAAACCTTTACCCTACCTTGCACCCTCTACCACATTTTCCTTACTCGAAACCTTTACTCACACTAATCCTTCTGCCTATTCCATCTGGCAACACTACCCATCCCATCTTTCAGTATCCATTACAGATGGTACCTACATGTAAATGAATCAAACCTCTCTTCCACCCTTGCTTTCCTGAGCCTTTATTGACACCTACTAGTTTTGATACTCTGCTTAGGATATTTGAAGGCAAAGATTATATATTCCTTATTTTTTGTCTAATGCTTTCTATAACTGTATCTTTCATCTCCCACACTGCATTATCCACTGAACTGAAGAGGTAGAGATCTAATATAGAATTTAAGGAAACTAGCCAAATTAATCTGAAGAGCTGACTCCCTCTTATTTCCTTCAAATTCTTGCCTATCCACTTCCACCTACCAAGTTAACATCTTCTGTATTTATCTTTACTCTTTGCCCCATGGTGTCAAATAAGTTGTTCTTCCCCTCATATCCTCTGTAATTAATCTTGTCACCACCCACTTTTCTAGGCCCTTACTCTATCAGACATCCCTTCAACCTATATGAATGCTTAGCTCTACAAACAGGAGAAGAAACTTTGTTTCCACTGTCCCTTTCTGCTACCTTCCATCTTCTCTCCTTTTTGAAACAATAGAGATTGAACAACATGTCTAACTTCACTATCATTACTTTCTTATCTTCCATTCTCTCCTCACCCTATGCAGTCTGACTTCTTTCCAAAATAATCAATAATACTCCTTCCAGTAAACATAATGTATCTTCTCCACCCTTCTGTTAGTGGACTTAGCTGCATTTGATACTTGGGATTATGCTTTACTTGTTGACACATATATTCACTTATATATTATATCTCCATATATATAATATATTACAGGTACTACATATAGGGATAGATATTATATATATATATATATATATATATATATGTACTTTATATCCCCACAGTGCCACATTATTTGCTTCCTTGGTTGATTTGTGGTTATCTTCTCTAGCATTACATCACTAATTCACTTCCATTTTCTACCCATACACATTTTACACACTGTTTTCAGCCATTATCTCCCTTTTTAAACTTCAAAACTGAAGACTTATCTGTTAGCATTCTCTACTTAGAAGATTTAAACTGTATATACTGGCATTAGAACTAGGAAAGTCAAAGGGAATACCAAAATAGAAAGACAAAGGATAAAAAGACAAACGACTACAAACGCAATACTTGCAAAACCATTTGGTGTAAACCAACTGAATAACTCATGGGGGGAGAGGGAAGGGGAAGGGGGAGGGGGAATGAGGGAGGAGGTAACAAACAGTACAAGAAATGTACCCAAGGCCCAATGTATGAAATTGTAACCTCTCTGTACATCACTTTGACAATAAATAAGAAAAAACAAAACAAAATCACAGTAAAGCCACCAGCACAATTTGTCATAGCTAGAATCTGGAACCAACCCAGATGCCCCTCAGTAGACGAATGGATCAGGAAAATGTGGTACATATACACAATGGAATGTTATTCCTCTATCAGAAAGAATGACAGTGCCCTATTTGTAAGGAAATGGAAGGACTTGGAAAAAATTATACTAAATGAAGTGAGCCAGACCCAAAGAAGCATGGACTCTATGGTCTCCCTTATAGGGCATGTTTAGGCAAGTCACAGCAGAGGATCACAAGAGCCCAATAGCTATACCCTTATGAACACATAAGATGATACTAAGTGAAATGAACTCCATGTTATGGAAATGACTGTTATATCATTGTTGTAACTACTTTCAACGTGCTATGTGTAACTGTAGCTTCTATTATTGATGATCTTCTTGTATCCCCTTCCTGTGGTTGTACCTACACTATCTCTGTATTTTATCTGAGTATATTGGAAACTGTGTATACTGGTATTAGAACTAGGAAATTGAAAGGGAATACCAAAATCGAGAGACACGGGGTAAGAAAAGGCAAACAACTACAAAAGCAATACTTGCAAAACTTTTTGGTGTAAATGAACTGAACAATTCATGGGAGGAATGGGAAAGGGGAAGGGGGTAGGGGGGAATGAGGGACGAGGTAATAAACAGTACAAGAAATGTATCCAATGCCTAACGTATGAAACTGTAACCTCTCTGTACATCAGTTTGATAATAAAAAAAGAAAAAGAAAAAAAAATAAAGGATGAGAAAAAAGGCTTAAAGTTAGTTCACTCTAAATAAATGAGAAATTTACTTCTACTTTCTTGTACAGTCAATTTTACTTTGTCCCTTAAAAAATCTTCCCCTTAACTCTTCTTTACTTCTGCTGCCTTAAATTAAAACCTCATCATTTTTTCACCTGGATAATTGTGACAACTCTTGATCTTCCTTTGAGAAACCAGTGGTTAACTAAGTGAACTACTGAGCCAAACTGTCTTGGTTCAAATCTATCACTCATTAGCTGTGGGATGTTGAAAAAGTTACTTAACTTTTCCATGCCTCAGAGTCTCCACGAATGTGGAGGAAATAAGAAAAGTACCTAATTTATCATAGGGTTACAAGAGGATTGTGTTAATACACAAAGAAAGCCCTTGGGGCTATGGCTGGCACAGTAAGATCTACATAAGTTACATGAGACAGTGTGAGTTGTCCTTATCACTAAAACATGATCAGCTAATATGGCTGCTAAAAATTCCTCATTGGTTCCTATGACCTAAAAGATGCAATCTAGGCTCCTAGATGTGGTGTGTTATGAAGTTGTCCTTTGCCAACTTCTCATCACCCATCTCTTAACTCCATCTACTTCAAACTTCACACTCCAATACATAAGAAATTGTAGACTCCCATACAATTTTTATGCTTCATTTATCTGTCTAATTCTATTTTATACGTTCTGTTCCCCTCTTGAAATTCTTTTCTTTCCCTAAACTTCTCCTGAATAATTTCTACTCATCTTTTAAAACCCATCTTACTCTCCAAGTTGGTTGGCTAATTTTAGAAGGCTGTAATCATGTGAAGTAAGGTTGTAGAGTTTAGGGCCTGCATTCACCAACCTTACAGACAAATAAGGGAACAGTCTATTGAGAAGTCAAAATTATATTATAGTTGGGTATGTTTTGCATACTAGCCTGATTTCCATCTTCGTTATTGTTGTCTAAAAATCATTGGAACTCTCATCTATTGCCCTCGTGAAACAATGAATGTCCTTATGTACATTCTCACAAGTGAATTAGGTCTACTAAATTTCATTCATGATGCCCAAACACCTATAGCAAGTTCTAGGCAGTCGCATGGCTATATAATTACCTAATTTATGGTAATATGTTCATGAATTCTCTTCCTTAATACACCATTCATTTTAGTCTCAGCCTTCTAAAGAATGCCCAATACCTAGCCTATAAGACTGCTCCTGCTGAGTTTTAGGAACTCTGACTAGCCTGAGAAAAGCTATCTTCATAGAAGTCTTTGGGACCACCTTTCACATTATACTACACAAATATGGAAACACTCCCCCGTGACTCCTCTGTGCTGCAGATCTCCCATAATTCTCTCTTTTGTTTCCCTGCAGGCTTTAGGGGCAGTCAATGACTTCCACTGTGAAAGAATACAAACAATTCAAAATATATCCAAGAGTCCTAAAAAAGGGAAAAAATTTTCAAATGAGTATAAAAATCAATAAACATGTATGAAGTGCCTATTTCATGCAATATAGAATATTAGGTGCTAGGCACTGACAGATGAAAAGACATCAAGGTGTTTATAAGTAGATAAAGGATGAAGGTACTGTGTACAATATGAAGTACTGAAAGACAGGAAGCCTAACAAATAAAAATAAAGGCAAATAAATGGCCAAGAAAAAATACTTTACTTCTCACTTTGTTCAAAAGGACTAGGATCAAAAGACCCAGCCACAAGCCAGGTGCCATTGGCTCACATTTGTAATCTTAGCTATCAGGAGGCTGAGATCTGAGAATCACAATTTGCAGCTAGCCCAGGCAGGAAAGTCCATGAGGCTCTTTAATAAATTACTCTGGAAAAGCTGGAAGTGGAGCTGTGGCTCAAGTGGTAGAAAGTTAGCCTTGAGCAAAAGAAGCTCAGGGAGAGTGCCCAGGCCCAGAGTTCAAGCCCCAGGACTCACAACAAAAGAGAAAAAAACTAAATTTTAAAAAAAGGCCAGCCGGTCATAGTCAAGTCATATCTGATTTACTGTCTAACAAATGAAAAAAGAAATAAAGAAATGTCTACATTCCCTTTTCCCCATTCCACACCCCGTAGTCACTTTTTTTCTGCCAGAGATGGGCCCTGTCCCTGAGTCATTGGGCTCAAGGCTGGCACTCTACTCCTTGAGCCACAGCTCTAATTCTGGCTGTTTTCTCCATTAATTAGAGATAAGAGTCTCAGACTTTCCTGTCCTGGCTGGCTTCAAATCACAGTCCTCAGATCACCACCTCCTGACTAACTAGGATTATAGGTATGAGCCACAGGCACCCGGCATCTTACTTTTAAGGCAAATCCAGACTGCTTTTTGGCAATCCAGAAGAAAAATAACTAGAACTTTCTCTCCAGCACAAAAAGTCAATATGATAATTATGCACAATTCATGACATTTTGTCTTGGTGTGTCAGAAGGAGGATTCCTTCATGAATAATACTTTAGAGGAAACTGGGCCAGAGCAGGAAACATAAGACAGCTGCTGTTCAGAATTCTGTTACCACCATGTCTTCTTATCTGGGCAAGAATACCACTTCAAAGACCCTTGCATGAGTAAGTGGTGCCAATGTTGAGTCACGCATCACCTCAGTAGGATGTGGAATCCAGCAACTTCTAACCACACAAAAGCAAAACTCTGCCCTTTAGTTTCTATTAAAACAACCTGCATAGTTTTGTTACATGGGTTGTAGCTTTATGTATATATGTTCAAACACATACATTGTATGCATTAAGTATGTGAATATTTTTGTATAACAATTATACCTTAATAACTGTTATAAAGACAGATATAAATAAATTTTACAAAAAGGAATAGTACCCTACAATCCAGTCGGGTGAATTAATGACAATGTAGCTATACTATTGACAGCAGTCAAGTTGAATTGTGGATGTTATTAAACACACATGAGAAAACCCACTTATTTTTTATGGGAAGGACAAGCTAATACTTCTCATGAAGTCAGGCTATCCAAAATGAACTAGAAAGTATTACCAGAGATGGCAGGATTGGTTGTACAGTTTTGTTTTCTAATAGGAAAATACAGCCTCTAATCAACACAAATTGTTGCATTAAAGGCAGGAAAAAGACACAATATCCTACTCCCAATTCACTCTGAGTCCAGACCAAAAGAACAAAATCAGAAACATTCATACGTGTATACACATGAAAATCTGCTCATAAGTAATAGTAGGTACTAAGAGGTATTTAACAAGCACATTGGGTACAACAACTTAAAGCAAAAAGTCATGTCCTCATCTATTGGCAATTCAGTTACATTTTTCCTTCCCAACTAGCCTTTTATGCATTCTTATAACTATTAGTTACAGACATGCTTAATGCTTCTAATTAGACAAAATAAATGTTATACTTACATGATAAGGGAGACTCCAACTAGAGTCACTTCCTCAACAGTTCGTGAGGCTGATTCCCAACAGGGTGCACTTCTCTTTATACTCTTTATATGTGTTCTTCCCCCTGAAACAGTTTGCTGTGAGCCGCAGGGAAGCTAAGCAGTCTATGTTCACAGTAGATTTCACAAGAAATATCTGAATCACCACTGCTATTAACTTTTTATGTAATGTGAAAAAGATATTTCTTATTTTGGGGGCCGAATAACTCAGCAACTTATTTTCCTTTTGAAGATTTGAGGAACGCAGTCTTCATTGGCTTGAATGCCACCTAAAAGTTTTGAACAAGTTAAAACTTGGCTGCCTCAAATCTTTGTGAAAGAAGGCAGGCTACAAGTAAATAAGCATATACATTCAGGGGAGGAAAACGTCATATCATATAAGACCCTTGAAATCATTTAAAGAGACAAGCATGTATGTTCCTCTTGTGCTTCTCGTGCCTGCATTGATAATTAATAAGGCTCTCAATGACCCTTGGCAGTAAGAAGTATTCCCCAATCTAGATAATAAATTAGAATTGAACGTCAAGGTAGAATCAGAGTCTTGTAGAAGTTATAAAATTCAAAAGTTCTCTGTGTTTTCAAGGCTTTATGCCACGAGGTGCAGCTTTATAAATTGCCCTTTCTGTTTAGTGTGTTTGTGTGTGTGTCTGTGTGTCTGTGTCTGTGACTGTGATGTGTAGGAGAGAAGCAAAAAGAGGGGGAAAAAAAGGAGAGAAGGAGCAGAGGTAGGGTAGGAGGAGAGGAGGGAAAGGGGTAGTGGAAAAGAAGAGGAAAAGGAGAGGTTAACTAAAGGATAATGTTGGGATAGAGTTGAGGGAGAATGGTGAAAAGGGTGACATTGATCAACGTGCTCACAAACTGACATGTTGAGCTGAAACCCCTTTGTACAACTACTTACAGACAATAAAAATATATACATTAAAATTAAAAATAAATAAATAAAAAT
Source organism: Perognathus longimembris pacificus (assembly GCF_023159225.1). Classification (NCBI taxonomy): domain Eukaryota; kingdom Metazoa; phylum Chordata; class Mammalia; order Rodentia; family Heteromyidae; genus Perognathus; species Perognathus longimembris. The sequence goes on from NC_063188.1 coordinate 56,017,830, forward strand.
GCATAGGCTTTCACTGGCTAAAAAGAAAAGAATGAATAGAAAATGGAGGACTTCCGGGAAGATGGCTGAGGAGCAGCAGAGCCCTAGCTGAGCTCCCTCCGACATTGCAGTTTTCTCACCCCATAGAAACTTTTACTCCTAGAAAGACAGCCAAAGTAAGTTCTAACTACAGGGATTCTGGCCAGGAAGGAAAAATCCTGCCGCGCCAGTGCCGGCGCCGGCACAGCGCCCGGCACAGCAACTGCACTCCGCGCGGCTAAAGCACACAGCATATACCAGCAAGAAATACTCAAGACGGTGGCTAAGCACAGAAGACCTGAAATCGCAGAGAAAGCGTGAGTACCACACGAAAGATATTCTCACTCGCGCCCACAGAGCAGCTTCTGGAAGGCAGTCCTTCCCCCACCGCCAGAGCAAAGCGCCATCTTTGCCACTGGCATAGGGTCAGACCAGATTGGAACTGAAGCGGGCCTGGGGAAAGCAAGGTCAAAGTAGCCATCTTTGAAAAGGGCAGGAGGGACCGAACAGTGAGAGCCAACTCCGCCCAGGAGAACGCCCCCTGCCCTGGCAGGAGGCGAGTCCTGGGCAGCGGCTTAGCCAGAGGTTCCCTGTCCTGCCGGCTGGATTTTCTAAATTTAAAGCAAAAGCTGCGAGCAGCTACCAGCAGCACGGAAACACCAGACGGAGGAACAAACAGTTCCTGGGACAGCTAAACGGTCCCATCACAGAGGAAGCCCAATTCGCAGCCCAAAACGGAGCTGCATTCCATAGCCACCTCTGCCAAGGAGGCCGCCTCCCCCAAGCAAGCAACTCTCAGCCGAGCAAATCAGGCCAGAGGCGCCCTGCCCTGCTGAGTCCACAGCCTATTCAAATCCAGGCATCAAAGGCAGCAGCCCCACAGCAGACAGAGGAGCCACAGTTCCCGAGACTGCTCAAGTCCCCATCTACAGAGGACGCCAAGGCCCACCTGCAAGCTGTGGGAACCTCAGAGACCCAGGATTGCACCAACAGGGGAGAAGGGTCAGATCAGATCCACCCCTTGCATACTGAAATCAAGTTAAACCAGCCAAACAGGAAAATACACTGCAGACCATTGCAAGGAAACCAGAGACTGGGGAAAGACCACCCAAACAAGGAGGACTCCATTTTTTTTTCTTTTCAAACATTTTTTTAAACTTTTTTTTTTAATTTCTTTTTAATTTTTTCACATCTGAAACATCGTTGGTTGTTTTTTTGTTTGTTTGTTTGTTTTTTATTTGTTTGTTTGTTTTCCATTTTTACCGGTTTGTTTTATCAAGTTTTTTGTTTGTTTGTTTGTTTTATGTGTTGTTCCTTCTCTGTTTTTTTTCTTTTTATTTATTTTTTCTTCTTTTTTAAATAATTTTATCTGTTTTGTGTATCTGTCTTCCAGTATTTTTACTTTATTTCTCTCTTTGCATTCTCTTTCTTTAAAAATTACTTTCCTATGAATAACACCTCCACTCTTTTCTGCTAACTCTCCATTGTCTGTCATTTTAACCTTTTTCTTTCTAATGATTCTACTCTTCTCCACATTTCCACGTCACTGAAACTAAACCAAAATCACCACCACCACCCCAATACATTTTACTCTATTCTCTTTACTATCTCCAACTTACCCTCCTGACTTACTGCCTGGACCTACAGGTTCCATTGACTCCTGGTTATTGGATAGAGGGTATCCCAGCTTAATCTGAGTGAATCAAAGGGGTTCATAGAGAAAGCCAGTCCTAAAAGAACTTAATATAAAAACAAGAATTGCGTAAAGGGTTGTAACAGTAAATAAGTATCTAATGAATACAGGGCCCAGGATCGGTTGTTATATTGAAATTGTATTCTTTAGGAACACCAAATCTAACTTTATAGACAGGTATACAATTTATCTGTATATAATTGTGAACTTGTAAGATTTACACAACAGTGCTTGGTAAGGGCTGCTTTGGGTCTTAAACAGTGCTCACAGGTGCTGGTAGACTGGCATTCCCAATTCAAATGGGCAGAAGAAACACAAGAAAGATGGCAAACAGTGAAGTCCTATCCCCATCTCAAAACAAGCAGGAAGGAGAGCAGTCAATCCAAGACATAGAAGAAAACCCCCAAAAGGCTCTACAAAGTGTACTGATAAACATGATAAATGAAAAGTTTGAATCTCTTCAGTCAATTATTCTAGAGCGTGAGGAGGCAAAGCAAAAATTAATGGAGAATTTCATGGCATCCACAAATAGAAAGATAAATGAGCTTCAAGAGTCAAATGAAAAGATAGCTAACCAGCTTAAAGATCTGAGAGACAACAATCAAAACCAAAGTAATGAACTTAATGAAGTAAAGAAGTCCATACAAGACCTAAGAAATGACATGGAAATCATCAGGAAAGACCAGTCAGAAGGAAAAGAGATTCGAAATCAAGTAGCTAGCCTACAGTCCCGACGAACGGAAGCAGAGGATCGAATCTCAGGAGCTGAAGATTCCTTAGATTCTATGGAGAAAGATCAAAAATCAATACAAATCCAGTCCAAGCAACAAAACAGATCGCTACAGGAGATTCAAGACACGATCAGGAAGCCCAATTTAAGGATAATAGGTATTGAGGAAAACTTGGAGAAAGAGGTTAATGGGATAGGCAATCTATTTAACAGAATATTAACTGAGAACTTCCCAAATATCCAGAAGGAAAGGCCTATACAGATACAAGAAGCAGTTAGAACCCCAAACCGACCAGACCAGAATAGGACATCCCACCGACACATTGTGATCAAAACAGGATCAGTAGAGTACAAGGAAAGAATCCTTAAAGCTGTTAGGGAGAAGAAAACAATCACATATAAAGGAAAAGCAATCAGAATTAACCCAGACTTCTCAGCAGAGACCATGAAAGCAAGGAGAGCCTGGAATGAAGTATACCAAACACTAAATAAAAATAACTACCAACCAAGAATTCTGTACCCAGCCAAACTCTCCTTCATAGCCGAAGGTCAAATAAAAGTCTTCCACAGTAAGGAAAAACTGAAACAATATATCTCCACCAAACCAGCTTTACAACAACCAAGAATTCTGTACCCAGCCAAACTCTCATTCATAGCCGAAGGTCAAACAAAAGTCTTTCACAGTAAGGAAAAACTGAAACAATATATTTCCACAAAACCAGCTTTACAGAAAATCCTCAAATATATACTACACAGGGAAAATAATCAAGATCCCAATACAGACAGAGAAATGAACCCTAAATAGTAAACATCAGATCAAGAAATGGGAAGACACAGCTTTAAACAAGACAGTGATAATGAAAGGAACAAACGATCACCTCTCAATCCTAACTGTCAACATTAATGGATTTAATTCTCCAATCAAACGACATAGGCTCATAAGTTGGATCAAAAATCAAGATCCATCTTCCTGCTGCCTCCAAGAGACACATCTATCCAGCAAAAGCAAACATCTTCTAAAAGTGAAAGGCTGGAAACAAATCTATCAAGCAAATGGCCCCCATAAGCAGGCTGGAGTTGCAATCCTAGTATCAGACAAAATTGACTTCAAATTAAAAAAGGTAAGAAGAGACAAAGAAGTTTACTACATACAAGTAAAGGGATCTCTCCTACAGGAAGATATAACCATTCTAAATATCTACACACCAAATGCAGGAGCACCCAACTTCATCAAACAAACACTACTGACTCTAAAAACACTCATAGACCCAAACACATTGATAGTTGGGGACTTTAACACTCCACTATCACCTCTGGACAGATCAACACGCCAAAAACTGAACAAAGAATCCATCAGTGGGTCATTGAAGAAATTAAAACGGAAATTCAAATGTTTATGGACTTCAACCAAGTTGAGGACACAAAGTACCAGCTCCTTTGGGACACAGCAAAGGCAGTACTCACAGGAAAATTTATATCTCTGAGTGCATACATCAACAAACTGGAGAAACAGCAACTCAGTAATTTAAGGAAGCACCTTAATTTTCTGGAGAGAGAACAGCAAGCCAAACCCCAAGTCAATAGACGGAAGCAAATAATTAAAATCAAATCAGAATTAAATCAATTAGAGATGAAAAAAACCATTGAAAGAATCAACAAAACAAAGAGTTGGTTCTTTGAAAAAATCGATAGACAGACCCCTGGCAAACCTGACCAAAAAAACGAAGGCAGCACACTCAAATAAACAAGATAAGAGATGAAACAGGTAACATCACCACAGAAATAACCGAAATTCAGAAAACAATAAGGGACTATGTTACAAAACTTTATGCCAACAAATTCGAGAACTTGGAAGTAATGGATGATTTCATAGAAAAAATTGATATCCCCAAACTCAACCATGAAGATTTAAACCTTCTAAACAGACCCATATCCAGTATTGAAATAGAAACGGCAATAAATGATCTCCCATCCAAGAAAAGCCCAGGTCCAGACGGATTCACTGCAGAATTCTATAAGGCCTTCAAAACAGAACTCACACCAATATTTCTCAAACTCTTAAACGAAATCGAAAGAGAACGTTCACTTCCAGACTCATTCTATGAAGCCAGTATAACCCTCATCCCAAAACCAGGCAGAGACTCATCACGGAAAGAGGACTACAGACCGATCTCCCTGATGAACATAGACGCAAAAATTCTCAACAAAATTCTGGCCAATCGACTTCAACAGGTCATCCAAAAAATCATACACCACGATCAACTGGATTCATCCCAGGGATGCAAAGTTGGTTTAATATACGCAAGTCAATTAATGTAATCCACCACATCAACCGGAGCAAGCTAAAGAACCACATGGTTTTATCTCTGGATGTGGAAAAAGCGTTCGATAAAATCCAGCACCCATTTATGCTAAAAGCCCTGGAAAAACTGGGATTCCAGGGAACATTCCTGAATATAATCAAAGCAGTTTATGACAAACCAACAGCAAGCATAACTCTAAATGGTGAAAAACTAAAGCCATTCCCTTTCAAATCAGGAACAAGGCAGGGATGTCCACTCTCTCCCCTGCTCTTCAACATAGTACTAGAATTCCTAGCCCGAGCAATTGGGCAAGAAGAAAATATAAAGGGGATCCAAATAGGAAAAGATGAAGTTAAACTTTCTCTCTTCGCAGATGACATGATCCTATATCTAAAGAATCCCATAGACTCTACCCCCAAGCTACTAGAGCTGATCCAAAACTTTGGCAAAGTTGCAGGATATAAAATAAACCTTCAAAAATCAACGGCCTTTCTCTATGCTAACGACCCGAAGACCGAGGCTGAAATCAGGAAAGCAACTCCTTTTGCAATAGCCCCCCAAAACATAAAATACCTAGGAATAACCTTAACCAAAGAAGTGAAAGACCTCTTTGATGAGAACTTTAAAAGCTTGAAAAACGAAGTTAAGTCAGAACTACGGAAATGGAAAAACCTCCCATGTTCCTGGATTGGGAGGATTAATATTATCAAAATGGAAATATTGCCAAAGGCTATCTACAAATTCAATGCAATACCCATTAATATCCCAACACCATTCTTTAATGAAATAGAGGAAGCAATCCAGAAATTCATATGGAACAATAAAAGACCTAGAATAGCAAAAACAATCCTAAGCAGAAAGAACAGTGCTGGAGGAATTACAATACCCAACTTCAAGCTGTATGATAAAGCTATAGTAATAAAAACAGCTTGGTATTGGCACCGGAACAGGCCTGAAGACCAATGGAACAGAATTGAAAACCCAGAAATGAACACACAGAACTACTCCTACTTAATCTTTGATAAAGGAGCTAAAACTCTAGTCTGGAAGAAAGATAGCCTCTTTAACAAGTGGTGCTGGCAAAATGGCTCAACACATGCAACAAACTAAAACTAGATCCTTATATATCACCCTGCTCCAAAATCAATTCCAAATGGATTAAAGACCTCGAAATCAAAACAGACACCCTCAAAACACTAAAGGAAGGAGTAGGAGAAACACTTGGGCTCCTTGTCGCAAGACGGAACTTCCTTAACAAAGACCCAGAAAGGCTACAAATCAAAGAAAGTTTGGACAAATGGGATTGCATCAAACTGCAGAGCTTCTGCACGGCAAAGGACATAGCTCGCAAGATAAACAGAAAGCCCACAGACTGGGAAAAGATCTTTACCGGACATTCAACAGACAAAGGCCTCATCTCTAAAATATATGCAGAACTAAAAAAAATGCCTTTTTCCAAAACAAAACTGCAAAGAATCAATAGCCCCCTCATCAAGTGGGATAAAGACTTACAAAGAGACTTCTCTGTTGAGGAAATGAGAATGGCCAAGAGACATATGAAAAATTGCTCTACATCACTGGCCATAAAAGAAATGCAAATCAAAACAACATTGAGATTCCATCTCACCCCAGTAAGAATGTCATATATCAAGAAAACTAACAATAACAATTGTTGGAGGGGATGTAGCCAAAAGGGAACCCTACTTCATTGTTGGTGGGAATGTAAACTGGTTCAGCCACTCTAGCAAGCAGTATGGAGATTCCTCAGAAGGCTAAATATAGAACTCCCCTATGACCCAGCAGCCCCACTTTTGGGTATCTATCCAAAAGACCACAAACAAAATCACAGTAATGCCACCAGCACAACAATGTTCATTGCAGCACTGTTTGTCATAGCGAGAATCTGGAACCAGCCCAGATGCCCCTCAGTAGACGAATGGATCAGGAAAATGTGGTACATATACACAATGGAATTTTATGCCTCTATCAGAAAGAATGACATTGTCCCATTTGTAAGGAAAGGGAAGGACTTGGAAAAAATTATAGTAAGTGAAGTGAGCCAGACCCAAAGAAACATGGACTCTATGGTCTCCCTTATTGGGAATAATTAGTACAGGTTTAGGCAAGTCATAGCAGAGCATCACAAGGCCCAATAGCTATACCCTTATGAACACATAAGATGATGCTAAGTGAAATGAACTCCATGTTATGGAAACAGTTGTAATTACTTTCAACGTCCTATGTGTATCTGTAGCTTCTATTATTGATGATGTTCTTGTATCACCTTCCTGTGGTTGTACCTACACTATCTCTGTAATCTTATCTGAGTATATTGGAAATCGTGTATACTGGTATTGTAAGTAGGAAAATGAAAGGGAATACCAAATTTGAGAGACACAAGGTAAAAAAAGACAAACAACTACAAAAGCAATACTTGCAAAACTGTTTGATGTAAGTGAACTGAACTCCTCCGTGGGGGGGGGAGGGAAAGGGGGAGGAGGGAGGGGGGTATGAGGAACAAGGTAACAAACTGTACAAGAAATGTATCCAGTGCCTAACGTATGAAACTGTAACCTTTCTGTACATCAGTTTGATAATAAAAATTTGAAGAAAAAAAAAAGAAATTAGAGGTGAAATAACAAAAAAAATAGAAAATGGAAAGAGCGACAACTAGCGAGAGCAATCCCTAAGACTCAGGGACTGTATTCCAGAGGCAATTATTTGCAGATTGAAAATTCAAGTTAAAACAGCTTCCAAAAAAAAAAAAAAAAAAAAGAATGAACGAAAACCCCAGCTTCAAATATTCCCAGGCTCCACAATAGGGTTGGAGTAGTCACATCTTCAGTTTTTGTACAGACCAATTAACCTTCATAGACAGTTTTCTCAAAAACCACCACAATTCTGCACTGATTCATTTTTCAGATGAAACCAAGGAGCAATGAGCAAGAAGAACAAGTAATTCGTGATTATGGACTCTCAACTGCAGATTACTTCCAGTAGGGTGGAGACTGGGTTAAGTATGAGACTGCAAGGCATTGAAAAGAAGGAACTGGTGCTCATGCTACTGGCTTAGGCCTGTAATCCTAACTACCCAGGAAGCTGAGATCTGAGGATCACAGTTCAGAGCCTGGGCAGAAAAGTCTGTGAGACTCTTATTTCCAATGAACCTTCAAAAAGCCAGAAGTGGAGCTGTGGCTCAAATGGTACAACACTAGCTTTGAGTGAAAGAATACAGGTCCCATGCCCTGAGTTCAAGCCCCAAGACCACCTCCTTCACAGACACATAAAAGCACTACTACTTATGTCATGGATCATGAGCATTTTTCAGACAGTATCATTTTTGGCTGAGGTTACTGTTTGGTAGGCATTTGGGACATGCCCTGACAGTCTAATACCTGCAGCACAGCAAGCCTCGTACTTAACCAAGAGTAGCCTCAAACTGCAAGGAAAGGACTGTTGGCAGCTGTTGGTTCGCAGCTGATTTGTTTGTCCTTGAAGATCTGCCATTAGTGAATGATTGATTGGTGAACAGATCCTTGGTCTATTTCAATACTTGAGTTCTGACACCTGCTCTTTCCTCCCTCCCCCAGAGCCAAGTATTCTCAACTTCATTCCCTGATTAGCAGGACAGAGAAACTGCTAGCAGAGAACAGCAGGGGCCTCTCGTTTCTATGGAAAAGGTACTAACTGGGAGGGAAAAAAAAAAGAAATCTTATAAACTTAACCTTTGCATTAGGTCTGAGAGGCCTGCAAATATCTCCTGGCTATGACTTTTCTGTTCTCTATTTCTCTGTGAGATAATGTAAAAGAATTGCAGGCTTGGGCTGGGATGTAGCTCAGTGGCAAAGCACTTGCCTAGCAAGTGCAATGTCCTTGGTCTGATCCCCAGTACCAAAAAAGAAAAAGACAAAAAAAATACAGTTAAAGAATTGCAGGCTGTTTTTTTTAAGTTCCTCCAAGGTGGACAGGTATAGCAGAGGCCCTCAGTTTGACTAGAATTAAGTCCAATCCCCACCTCCACCTCCTTCTTAAAGACCATCCTTTCTCTCTCTCTCCTCTCTCTCTCTCCCCCTCCCTCTCCCTCTCCCTTTCCCTCTCCCTCTTAGGCCGGCTCTCCTTTCAAAGGATCTTTGGCCCTCAACAAGCATCAACATGCTTCATGGAAGTCATTTGTGTAAATGTTGCATCTCTCACACACATGCTTGAGAGTCCTAGAGGAAAGAACCTTTGCTTTTGTGTAGATGGCTCTCAATTTAGTACTTTAGACAAGTCAGCTAAACTCTTATCTTAGCAAATTAATGAAATAGAAATGGTGTTGGCCAGAATGATCAGTTGATGTAAAAAGACAATTCTATTATCTGGCCCTACAATACTTCCTGCAACTCATTAAGCAATCCAAAGGAAAAAAATATTCTAACCCCTAACTGCACAATTCTCTAACTTAGATCAATCCTACCAGATGAAAGAATCGAATCTGTCTCTCCCCCACTCCCGAGGGCATTCTTTATCCATTATCACTATTATTCACTAGAAGCATACCTTCAAATAATTAAATCAGATAATTTTCCTCTTCAGAGAGATGGGATGGATTTGTTACCAAGAAAATATCTGATTTAACCATCCTGAATGTATGCTACTAAGAAATAATAGTAATAATGGATAACCAACCCTGATCTCTACCCTCAGGCACCTCCTTCTCCTACAATGGACATAATACAAGTGTAATAAAAGTTTAAAGCAAACACAAGATTGTCTTTTGGATCTTACTGATATTAAACCTATCTTATGTCCTTCCTAGTTTTACACCATATATATGCTTAATCACATTATTGTTTCCATTTAAATCACCAATGAAAATGTTAAATTAGGACAAGGCCCAGAACAGCTCTCTCTCACCTTCCACATTAGAAATCTGTCTCCATGGACACAAATCCATTAGAATCAACTCTAATAAATCATGAAACATCCTCATCTGTATTCTTTATTTCTTCAATCAAATGTAACAAACTAGGCAAAGTCTGCCCTACATCCATACTCCTATGTATAAATCAACCTTTCCCTCAGAATTTTGCCAGAAATCCTGATGGCAAATGACTGGTTGTGGAGATTGGTAACAGAAGAGAACCAGAGGTAGGGCTTACAAACTTGATAAAATTCCCCAGTGTCCACTTTTCACAGGAAAACTGATTCACCTCCCTAACCTTGTGCAACTTTTAAAATTGTGGTTTTCTTCACAGAGCATAGAATGGTGTATACTAGAGGTGAGAAGATGAGGGAATATAGAGATCTGCATCAAAGGGTACAAAGTTTATGTAATATTAATATTATAAGATATAGCATGGGAACCATAGTTAATTATAATGTATGGCATACTTGAAATCTCTGTAGAGGATAGACCTGAAGTGTTATGACATAAAAACAGGAGCTATTAAATACTGGCTATGTATCATCTATATACATAAACACAAAAAATTAAACCTGCCTTAATCAAATCCTGTGTGTGTGTGTGTGTGTGTGTGTGTGTGTGTGTGTGTGTGTGTGTGTGAGTGAGAGAGAGGGGGGGAGAGAGAGAGCTGGAGAGCTGATACTGGGGCTTGAACTCAGGGTCTAGAGCTCTCCTTTGGCTTTCTTGCTCAAGGCTGGCTTTCTACCATTTAAGTCCCAAGTCCACACCTGGCTTTTGGATGGTTAACTGGAAATAAGAGTCTCATGCACTTTTCTTCTCAGGCTACCTTTGAAATGTGGTCTTTAGTAGCTAGGATTACAGGCATGAGCTACCAGCACATGGCTCAAATCCTGATCCTTCAGCCTACCCTCTTCATAAGGTCACAGATAGGACCTAATTTTTTCCTTATGAAAAATACATATTGGGTCCTTCAGATAGTCTAATGTTTTAAGGCCAGGAAATGCATCACAAATGTATTACTACCACTCCCTTCATTATCAGATGACGATACTGAGTTCTGGAAAGAGGAAATCATTTGTTGTAGATGTTACTTACCTTACACATAAGTTGAAACTAGAAACTCTTCCTGACTGCTGACTAGCAGTGTTCACTCTACCATGATTCTCAACCTCTAAGGAGACTGCACAAAAATGAGATAATATGGGGCTCTTGTGTCATCTTTTCTGAGTCGTCTTACAGTTTGTTATGGTGTACTTTCTTGGGCTCTAGCCCTTTTTTTCATAGACTTAAATAGAGGCAAATAGTTGAGATCAGTGATATGCTTTGTTTGGCATTTGTCTCATGCAGCACAAAGCCCAATAGTTTATTTTTCACATAACTGCTGTCAAATATGCTGTCAGATCCTAAGTTTGGATAAGAATAGCTGGACGTGTGTCTTAGTCATACTGTGTCTGGCTACCAAGCTTCATGCCCTGAGTTCAAAGCCCAGTACTGTGAAAGTTTGGATAAGAATAAGCATTACTATTTAGCAGAGACACCATGATTCAGATAGGACAGAGCTGCAAAATTGTAAGCAAGGAATAATTCCACACTTGTATCTTTCTTTAAAACAAAGGATTAGCTATTGGAACCATTATCTATGCATAAAGCATATAATGGGCATGTGAAGATGTAATTTACCTCATAGCAAAACATTTGCATCATTTGGGGGCAGAACTGAGATTTGGGATATTTGGATAGTAGTCTTTCTATGTAGCCCAGGCTGGATTCAAGCTCACAATTGTCTTGTCTCAGACTCTCAAGTGCTGTGATTACAGGGATATGCTTCCTTTCAGGCTTATAACAATTTTTAAATCCTTAAGATAAATACTAGTTCAAGCAATAGCACACTATGGAACCATCAAAATATTAAGATTAAAAATCTTCTACTGAAACTGAACCACATTCAAGCTAAAGTCTTAAGTGAAAATGAAGCAGAGCCCCAAAATGTAATTCTAGCTACTCAGGAGGCTGCTGAGAATAAACTTAGAAGCCAGCCCCAGTAGAGAAACTCCAGAGACACTTACATCCAATTAGGTAGCAAAAATCCCAGTGGAGGTGTGGCTCAACTTATAGAGTGCTAACTTTGAATTAAAAAGCCAGCAAGGGCAAAGAGACTCTGAGTTCAAACCCCAGTAGTAACACACACATAAAGAAAATACATATGAAACTAAAGAAGGAAATATAAATGAAAAGATATCCCATATTCAAAGATAGAAAGAATACATATTGTTGGAATGTCCATACTGTCCAGTGCAATATACGAATTTAATGTAATCCGCATCGAAATGCCTCTATGGCATTCTTCACAGAAGTAGGAAAGACAACCCTAAAATTTGCATGGAACTACAAAGAATACTAAATACATTCTGGATGATTCCATTTGTAGAAAAGTGATATGCAGTCTTAAATTCATTTACAATGCTAGGCAGCAGAGTAAGCAAAATCACCCAGTCAGCCACATTATGATATTTTCATTATGATAATTTCTCAAGAGTTTATTGTAATTTAGCTCCATGGTAATTGAGTGTGTGTGTTGGGGGTGGGGGTGTTTGTCTGTATGTGTGTGAAAGAGAAAGAGAGAAAAAGATTGAGAGAGAGAGGGAGGGAAGGACAAAAGAATTACAGAAGGCCCTGGAAACAATGGGATTTAGACTGTCGTAAAATGAATCATATGTACTGCTTTCAAAGAAAACTTGCTCAATAAACTGTGAATTTCTTGTGATTTCATTCAGTGTGTCCTGAATGAATCAGGAGAATTACATAATCAACACTCTAATTGTCATTTGCATTTGTTTACTCTATGCCTTCAGTAATATGTAAGAACCTACATTGTCATTTTCATGACAGCTTTTATAAATGTTTATTTTATGCATAACTGAATTTTTGTTTTTAGCTTGATAACAAATTCTTCAGAATTTTAGGATGGTTTCTGTTTAAAACCAATTTGAATTTCTTTGAGCCAAGCATGCAAAATGTGTAAAGCATATTATATGTTTTTATTGTGAGATATGAAAAAGAAACTTAAATCAGAGTATAGTTTTCATCTTTTCTTTTTTTTTTTTTTTTAGTTTTCATCTTTTCTCTACTAGGAGAATGTGGGTGAAAGTTGTGTGTGTATGTGTGTGTGTGTGCGCGTGCGTGTGTGTGTGTAGTAGGTTTATATAAGCCTATCCACTGAGATGCAAAAAACAAGAAACACCATGACTTATGTCCCAGTTCATCTAAAAATTTAGCAGTTTTCAAGACTTATTCATACTTGTACACAGTAGCACTCACCTTAATCCCACCACTTCATAGGGCACATACACATCTGTAATCCTAACTACTTAGGAAGCTGAGATCTGAGGATCAAAAGTCGAAGATAGCTTAGGTAGGAAAGTCCGTGAGACTTTTATCTCCAATAAACCAGCAAAAAAGCAGGAAATTAATGTGTGGCCCAAGCACCAGTTCGCACGTGCATGTGCATGCGCGCACATGCGTGCGCGCGCACACACACACACACACATACACACACACACACTCTCTCTCTCACAATTCCAGAAAGTAAAGTGAGTGGATCAAGGCTGGCCTAGGCTATTTAGCAAAACCCCATTTCAGAAAATCTGGAAGCAAGGGGCATATGTGAGGGGAAGATGTATATATATATTGGTAGTCATAAGTAAACAGACTATTGAGTGATCACTTCTGTTTTTATTAGTGTAATTAATTGTACAAGGAGTTTAATAATAATGATACTTCTGTAGATGCATACAATTTACCCTGATCAAATTTGCTCCTCTATTATGCTCTCTTAACTCCTTTCTTTTTCAAACAGTATTTTATTTCATTTCTTAATGCTGTCTTCATATCTATAACATAACTTCAGTCATGTTCACGCCTCAACAGCCTCTTTTCTCTTTCCTTCCACTGGTTCCCCCAGCCAAACTTTCCCTTATTTAAGCTTATGTCCCATTTTATCATTATTTCACATCTAAATTCCACATATGTGAGAAAGCACACATTGTTCGCTTTTTGAGCTTGTCCTGTCTCATTAACCGTAGTCCCAAGTTGAAGTCACTCCATGTTTTCCTTTATAAAAGAACCATGGCATTACATTATGCATGTAAGTGCACAGACTCTGGAATCAGACATAGTAGTTTCTCCCCAAGCTATGTTATGTAAACTTTAGTCAAGTTACTGAACTTCTCTGAACTTCAACTTCCTCTTATTTACATAAAAATTGAGATTATAATAGTGCAAAAAAATGAGGTGTTTTGTTTACCACAGTGCCTGGGATGTAATAAATGCACCATGAATGGTAGCTATTATTTGGTTCGTACAGCAAATTCATACCATTAGTTGAGTAAAGAAAATGAATCATAGTCTTTATAGGGTACATTGTTAACTCTGTACTGATGCAAATACTAGCTGACCTCGTTTTGCCTCCTCCTCCTGACTCCATCACTCAGAATCCTAACCCCCAAGAATGATCCTGGTCTTAAGGCAGGAACAAAGGTTTTAAATGAGTTTTCTGCTTGCTGCCCCCCTTCTATAAAAACTTCCTTTACAAAAATGTACAAAAGCATCTCAATCAGTTTGAGTATACATATAGAAAAGATCTTGTTAACTCCAGAATAAAAAAAATTCAGGATTTGAAACAAGACAGCAGTTTGAATCCAGGTTTCAGTGCCTTTGCCCATGTGACTTTGGGCAAGTTGATTCCCAAAATTACTTAACATCTCAGAAATTGCCCGCTTAGTATAGATAATGATAATAAGATCTTCATGCAAGCATTGTGGGATGTGAACACAATCCCACTTGATAAGTTCTTACGTCAAAGGCTCAGTGCATCAGGATTACTTCAGTTGGCTGCTCTATCCACCCTCTTTCCGAAGTCCCGTAGTCTTCTCTTTTGCCTAGTAGTTTGCTGTGAACTAACACACTCAGGACCATACAGACTTGGAGATAGATATGTGATGTTAGTATAGGAGCTGAAGTCGCAGGATAGAATGAATTCTAGGTAGAAAGAAGGCTGAGAATGCACAGTGCTCCCCAGGACAGTGGTGGATTCGACTGAAGCAAGCAGAGATGGAAACTGGCTAGGGTTGTGTATTAGAGTGAGGAAAGGGTTATATGCACACACAGCCCTAACCAGAAGAATCCAAACAGGAGGAATTGCAAAGCAAGTGATCTGGGAAAACTGATAACAAGAAGAGGAGGGGGAAAGCTCTGTTGTGATAAGTCAGGCAGGCCTAAGCTAGAAACTCAAATTGGGCACTTACTGAAGGACCTTAGACAAATTATTGAAATTCTTTGTGCCTCAGTTTCCTTATCTCTAGAGTAGAGATAAGATATCACAGAGTCATTTTGACTTCTCACCAGGTGGTGAGGACACACTACTGAGCAAGTGGTCCAGAGGATGCAGGTCCAGTCACTTTTATGCTTTGATTTGGGGGCTGAGGTCTAGTGAACTGTTTGCTTGGGCTGGCCTCGAATTGTGGTCTTCCTGATCCCAAGCTCTCTAGTAGCTAGGATTACAAGTGTGAGTCATCCATACCTAGCCCTCATGTCTCTTTATAATAAATTCCCCTTTCTCTCCCAAATCTCCAGGTAAACTCTGATTTGTTTTTGGTCACTACAGGATCTGTTTATATTTTCTAGACTTTTCGACAAATTGAATCATCCAGAATGTATTCATTTCTGCATGGATTCTTTCATGTGGCATAATTGAGATTCATCTGTGTTGTTGAGTATATTACTCCTTTATTCCCTTTTTTATTACACCATAGTATGTTGAGCATTTTTATTTAAGGTTCCTATGTCTTTATGTCAGATGTATGTAAAAGAATCCACAAAGGGTCCTCATTTAGTACCTTTGTTCAGTGACATGCATGGTTTACTTAAAGGTGAGATGTATGGGGGGGTGACTTTGATCAAGATGCATTGTACACATGAGTCAATATACTGAGTTGAAACCTCTTTGTACAACTATGCTTAAGTACTTATAATAAAAAACAAAACTGGGCTGGGAATATGGCCTAGTGGTAGAGTGCTTGCCTCACATACATGAAGCCCTGGGCTTGATTCCTCAGCACCACATATATAGAAAAAGCCAGAAGTGGCACTATGGCTCAAGTGATAGAGTGTTTGCCTTGAGCAAAAAGAAGCCAGGGATAGTGCTCAGGCCCTGAGTTCAAGCCTCAGGACTGGCAAAAAATAAAGCTATGGAATCACACGGCTTGTCAATTTATTGGTATGTTAAAATGCTGCTGATTTTTATTTATTTTTTGTCTATCATGACTTTACTGAATTCATTTATTAGTTCTAATTGTCCTTTGGTGAAGTTTTGAGATTTTTCAATATATAGTGATACATCAACTACAAACATATGATTTCACTTCCTCCATTGCTATTTGTATGCCTTTTATTTCTTTGTCTTGTCTGATTTCTCAAGCTAAAACTTTATCACTACATTGAATGAGTTGTGACAATGTGCACCATTGTCTTCTTCCTAATTTTAGAGGAAATAGTCTCAGCTTTGTACCATTCAATGTGATGTTGGCTTTGTGAAGTTTTAAGAGGTTTTAAGCTGAAATCCATAAACAATGGAGAGAGAGCGAGAGAGAGGGAGGGAGAGAGAGAGGAAGAGAGAGACAGAGAAAGAGAGGCAGACAAATAACTTAGTAAACTCCACTTTGGTGAATAACCCCATCTAAACAATTTGATGTTATAAAGAAAGAGAAAAGTTAGAACTACTCCCTGCTCTCAAAAAGGTTCCAGTCAAGTAGAGAGGTGTTCAATGTGGGGATTGAGGGTGGGGAGACAAGCAGAGAAACTATTAGTGACAAAACAAGGCAAAGAGAAAGAAAGAACATAATAGTGGTGCAAGATAATTGCTGTTGTGGAGTAGAAAAAGTAGTCATTTCAACTGTAGGAATCCATGCTGGCCTTACTGAAGTAATCAGAGTGACTTTGTTAATCCTTCAAGAATGAATAGAGTTTGGATGAAAGAAAGGAAAAATGCTCCAAGCTTTGGAAATAGATCCAAAGATATGCCTGGCTCATAAGATATTTGCAGGAAAAAAGTGAGAAGCATGGAAGGAATGGGCTGGCAAGGTCATGAGATTGACAGTTTATACACCGTGTTTTGTTGAAGTGAATCATTTGCTATCAACAGATCTGAAAAATGTTGCAAAGTAAAAGAATTGAAGCAAAGAAGTAATATAATTTAAGAAAATTCTCTTTACTTCTGTATTCACTTCCAATGCTTTCATAACAAAGTAAGGCAAGCTAGATCACTTAAAATAACAGAAATATACCTATTATCTGACTTCTTTCCATGTCCTTTCCATTCTTCTCCCCATCTTAGGTCACAATGGTGCCTTGTATATCTCAAAATACTTAAGAGAACAGATTCTCAACATACCATGAAGAAATGATAACAAGCTGTGTGCTGGTGGCTCACACCTGTAATCCTAGCAACTTAGAAGGCTGAGATCTCAGGGTTGTAGTTTGAAGCCAGTCCATGCAGAAAAGCCCAATA
Organism: Perognathus longimembris pacificus; assembly: GCF_023159225.1. Taxonomy (NCBI): domain Eukaryota; kingdom Metazoa; phylum Chordata; class Mammalia; order Rodentia; family Heteromyidae; genus Perognathus; species Perognathus longimembris. The sequence continues at coordinate 56,035,044 of NC_063188.1, forward strand.
AACTACTCAGAAAAAGCCAGAAGTGGCGCTGTGGCTCATGTGGTAGGCTTACTTCCAGCACAAAGAGGCTCAGGAACAGTGCCCAGGTGCTGAGTTTAAGTCCCAGGACTAACAAAAAAAGAAAGAAAGAAAGAAAAAAAAACGATAATAGTTTAAGGTGATGAGTATAGTGAAGATCCTAAATTGAACATTATAGGATGTATGTGTAGTAAAACCTCACACTGTACTTCAGAAATATTAAGTCAATAAAAAATAAAATACATTAATTCAATTTGTAAAGACAGAAATGTACTTCCTTATAGTTGTGGAGAGTAGAGGTCTGAAATCAAGGGCTTAAAATAACATTAAGTCCCTATATGGGCTCTAGAGGAAGATACTTCATTGCCTCTTCCAGCTTCTAGTGGTCCCATCCATTCTCTATCTTTGTACAACCATCTTCCCTCTTTGTCTAAATGTTCCTATTTTTGTATGCATGCTAGTCATATTAGATTTAGGGCTTATGCTATTCTTGTATGAGTCAACTTAACTAATTACATCCATAATGAGCCCATTCCTAAGCAAGGTCACATTCTGAGGAACCACTAGAACTTCCATATGTATTTATGGGAAGATATAAGTGAACTTATAACCTCTGCTGGGTCCAGTGTCAATATACTGTGGCCTTAGAAAATCTAGAAATATCACTGGCCAAGACAGAATTAAATAATACTTTCAAAGCATCAAATAACTTTGGCAATAGATAAAAGTAAAACACTACAAAGAGAAAAAAAACACAGCAACAAATAAAATACCCATTTACAAACACCCTCTTCAGCATTCTCAGTATCAGATTAAGAATAATCTGAAGACACTGGTATAGTCACAAACCTTCCTGTTGATGAAACAGAGGAGAAAGCAGCACTGAGCCATTTGCATCTGTGAATTCTGAGTGTCAAAGGCCAGAAAAGGAAATAACAGGAAGTATACCAATGCTTATAAATGCTCAGAACTGGTGAGCCAGTGGATTGTGGTTGGGATACTTTCCACCTTTTACTCTCAGATCCTCTCTTCTACTGTAAGAATTCACTCAGATAAGCAGCACAGGTTAAGTTCTTAGTATCTTTTTAACTGAATAAGTGTCTGAAAAAAATAATAATAATGTACTATTCTATTTTTCCAGTTTGAGGTTTTCAAAGACTTTTCACAATCAATTTTAATTGCAAAGTAAATATTTAGTAGTCTATGACTATCTCCCAAATCTTTCTCAGAAGGACTTAGTTCTACTTATAAGTAATTTTTGACTACTTTTATGGAAAGATAATGTACCATTCTAGGAAGAATATATAAAAGGAAAAATTAAAGGTCCAGACAGGAAATTTCTTTCATTTGCAGAAACATACTGAGGTCAGTGGACAGTTTGTGAGACTGGGCTCAGCTTGAAGGAATGTTGCTGGGGTGGAAGAAGAATGGGAAAATAGGCATTTAAAATAAGTAGCAGAGGGCTGGGAATGTGGCTTAATAGTAGAGTGCTTGCCTAACCTGAATGAAGCTCTAGGTTTGATTCCTCAGCACCACATAAACCTTTTCTGGCTGGATGTGGCACTGTGGCTCAAGTGCTAGCTTTGAGCAAAAAGAAGCCAGGGCGGGCTGGGGATGTGGCCTAGTGGCAAGAGTGCCTGCCTCGGATACACGAGGCCCTAGGTTCGATTCCCCAGCACCACATATATAGAAAACCGCCAGAAGCGGTGCTGTGGCTCAAGCGGCAGAGTGCTAGCCTTGAGCGAAGAAGCCAGGGACAGTGCTCAGGCCCTGAGTCCAAGGCCCAGTACTGGCAAAAAAAAAAAAAAAAAAAAAGAAGCCAGGGACTTTCCTCAGGCCCTGAATTCAAGCCCCAGGATGCACAAATAAATAAATAAATAAATAAATAAATAAATAAACAAATAAATAAACAAACAAGTAACAGGGTCACTGAAATTGTTACTTTCAAACTTCCTTCACTTTTTTCATTTTATTTCACTTTATTAAGTAGCTGCATAGAGGAATTGCCATTTAACAAAGCAGTTTATGAATACAGAGTTAGGAACAAGCTTTGCTCCTTGTTTAGGCAACAGATACTAAAGAATCTCAAATGTTAGCCTCAATATTGGGCACAGTGGATGACACAAACAAGTTGCTTTCACTCCATTTGAGGAGATAGGATGGAAACAGAGCTAACATATCTAGCCTGGGTAGACAAATCAAGGTACATCTAGGTCCAATTAACCAGCAAAAACCCAGAACTGGGTATAGTTCACGTGGTTGAGAGCCAGATGTGAGTGAAAAAAATCCAAGTGAGAGTGCAAGGCCCTGAGTTCAAGCCCCAGGTACAAGTATTAAAAAAAATCTTCACACAAAGCTTTGTCCAATGAAGTCATTTTTAATCATTGTGGGATTTGAAATAAAGAATCCAATGAGAAACAAGAAGGAATAAGAAAAGGCTTTTACCCTGAGCCTCCATGTTCATATTTGTATATAAGATGACCATAATTTCTCCTGGAATTTCCTCACAACAGTGTTATACAGCTCAAATAATATTACAAATTTGAAATTAGTTTGAAAAATGTAGCATTCATTGGCAAAGAAAGATGATGATGATTATTGTGGACTGGTTGGTGTCTTCCTCTGTTGTTTCATTATAAGAAAACAACCTCCTACTTACCAAAAGTGAATCAAGCTGACTCAACTCTAGTTATCTCATGCTTAAGGAGGCCTTGAATTTTTTATCTTACACTAAGCCCCTCTAAGGAGTTCCAGAAATCTCCACCTTGAAAATCTCTTTTGCATGCCCTTAGAAATGTGACTTCTACAGAGAGACAAAGGGCACATGTTTTCTGTCATTATAGAAATTAGATCTAAATCACACGCATATATGGAAAACACACAGGGCCATATGCATGTGCAAACAATCAAACTGACTAAAGAATGATACACAGCAGTGGATTCCAATGGTGTAAAACACTTGAATAATTAACTGACAGTTTTACCAAAATACATACCAAAGAATAATTTCTCCAAAAAAGTTATGCAATTGACCAATAAGAACACAAAAACTATTCTCATAAAGGAATGAAGAGAGGAAAAGAGGAGAATGCAATCATAATATTCAGTGTACATCCTACAAAATTGAGGGCAGGGGTTGTGCTGGGAGGGATAGAGGAGAATGATGAAAGGAGTGACATCAATCAAGATACATTGTATTTATAAACTGATTTGTTGAATGGTAACTACTCTATACAACTACTTAAAGATAATAAAAACATAATTTTCAGAAAGATCCTCATTATCACTAGTGTTAGGAAAATGAAAAACAAAATCACAATAGGATATTAGACCACATCCACTAAAATGTTGCCATGACGTAAACACTTTTGTCTTCCCCAAATTCATCTAATGAAACCTAATCACTAATGTAATACCATTGAGGGATATGAAGTTTGGGAGATGGTTGGATTGTGAGGGAAGAGCCCTCGTGAATGGGGTGGTTGCCATTCTTAAAATGTTACAGAAAGAATGCTGCTCCTTTTGCCATGTCATGCATCATCTATGAAGAACAGACCCTCATCAGACACTAAAGCTGCTGAGGCCTTCATCTTGGGCTTTACAGCCTCCAAAGCTGTGATAAATAAACTTCTACTCTCGACAAATTACCCAGTCTAAGGAATTTTGTCCCAGAAACTGAAATGGACTAAGATGACAGTACTTGTTTAAACAACAATACATGTTGATGAGGCTGCCCAGAAATTGGCACCTTCTTGCATTTTTGGTAGAGATATAACCTTGAACCTCAGAAACAGTTTGGTGGCCCCTACAAAAGCCCACATAAAAATCCCCTGTCTCAAGAATTGTACTCTGAGTTATCTACTCAACTCATTTTATGTACTTTTAGTGAAATGTAAATATGAAAAATACAAACCATATTTAGACATAAACTCTAGTTAAAAAACAGAAGTAAACTCAAGGAAATGAGCTTCAGGGACTAATGATTCAAGTATCCTTTGAAGGAAATGAGTTGTGAAAAAGTGGAGTCTGTTGAAGCAAGTTTTCATCTGAGGCAAGTAAAGGTGTTTTCAGCAAGAGAAAATATCTGAGAAAGCAAAAAATATAGCAACACAGAGACTGTAAAATCTTGTAATCACTCATATTATACTACAGCAATGAGTAAATAAAGGTAAGAGTGCTTCTCTAGGACACAGCTTAAGTTGTAACCATACCTCATCCAGAAAGTATGGCCTTTGAAACAGTGGTATCCTGACCCAATCTTACCTTTTCTTTCCCTATAAGTAAATTGGAGCTAATAGGTATTTTCTTGTTACAGGATTTAGAAGACCCATGTAAGATCACATTCATTGTAGTCTTTAAAACTTCAAAAGCATCATGTAAAAGACATTATCATTCAGTTCATCTGTAATTGAAGAGTTTTCAAAGCCTTCTCTTGCTATTTTTATTCAACCCAAGGCATGAGATTCCCTATTTCTGCTCTATGGTGTGATAGATGTCAGGAAATACACAGATGTTATTGTTGGACAAATAAAGAAATCTCAAACCAAATACATGGCAGTTTATTATAACATGGTTTAAATGTCCAAGAGCAAGTGTAAGAGGCAAAGGAATCATTCAGCATTTGACATTAGGTGACAAATGGCCAGAACAGATATGTTTCCTTCAGCTTAGCAACAAACTGTTGTACTTGGTTGCTAGGACACACATTCTTTTGGCCTGAATGTTTTAAGTGTCCAATTAGCCCATGCAATTTAACTGAAGACATATGAACAACTGGTATTGCAATACTTTTTAGCTTTTTTCCCCCCAGAAAAAAATAATCTGAAATGAGGATATTCATTGGTATGGATGAAAGTATTTAATACAAAGTAAAACTATATCTTCTTTGCTCTTTGGCATTCTTTCATGAAGAGCCAAAACTGCAAAAAACTTCAAGTATGTCTTTCTGACCAATGCTCAGTTGTTGGGTAACATCTCCCACCAAACTGCCCCTATCCCCTATCACCCAGAACTCTACTGCTTCACAGTACACAAAGACGCTTCTATTTTTATAGTGTGCATGAGTGAGAGAAGCAGTATATTGGCAGGCTGGGGCAAGATCAAAGTTAATCCACAGAATGTGTTGAAGGGGAGTGGGGGGAGAAGAAGAAAAGTCTTAAGAAAGATCCTTTCAAGGACCTTGAAGAAGGAATTGTCTAAAGAATTCTAATGTGAACTGAGAAATTATTACTGTAACTTCACCTCAATTTTGTTTCATTTGAATTAGAAAAATAGAATTTAGTCCATTTCATAATAGCAACAAACTCTGATGAATGCATACACAGAAATCTTGTTCCATCTATGTATGAAAGTAGCACAATAAGATCACCAAGAAAACACTTGGGCTCCTTGGCACAGGACAGAACTTCCTTAACAAAGACCCTGAAAGGCTACAAATCAAAGAAAAGTTGGACAAATGGGACTGCATCAAACTCCAGAGCTTCTGCACGGCAAAGGACATAGCTCTCAAGATAAACAGAAAGCCCACAGACTGGGAGAAGATCTTTACCGGACATTCAACAGACAAAGGCCTCATCTCTAAAATATATGCAGAACTAAAAAAATTACCTTCTTCCAAAACAAAACCGCAAAGAACCAATAGCCCCCTCATCAAGTGGGCTAAAGACTTACAAAGAAACTTCTCTGATGAGGAAATGAGAATGGCCAATAGACATATGAAAAAATGCTCTACATCACTGGCCATAAAGGAAATGCAAATCAAAACAACATTGAGATTCCATCTCACCCCAGCAAGAATGTCATATATCAAGAAAACTAATAATAACAATTGTTGGAGGGGATGTGGCCAAAAGGGAACCCTACTTCATTGTTGGTGGGAATGTAAACTGGTTCAGCCACTCTGGCAAGCAGTATGGAGATTCCTCAGAAGGCTCAATATAGAACTCCCCTATGACCCAGCAGCCCCACTGTTGGGTATCTATCCAAAAGACCACAAACAAAATCACAGTAATGCCACCAGCACAACAATGTTCATCGCATTTGTCATAGCAAGAATCTGGAACCAACCCAGATGCCCCTCCATAGATGAATGGATCAGGAAAATGTGGTACATATACACAATGGAATTTTATGCCTCTATCAGAAAGAATGACATTGTTCCATTTGTAAGGAAATGGAAGGACTTGGAAAAAGTTATACTAAGTGAAGTGAGCCAGACCCAAAGAAACATGGACTCTATGGCCTCCCTTATTGGGAATAATTAGTACAGGTTTAGGCAAGCCATAGCAGAGCATCACAAGGCCCAATAGCTATACCCTTAGGAACACATAAGATGATGCTAAGTGAAATGAACTCCATGTTATGGAAACAAATGATATATCACAGTTGTAACTACTTTCAACGTCCTATGTGTATGTGTACTTTCTATTATTGATGATGTTCTTGTATCACCTTCCTATGGTTGTACCTACACTATCTCTGTAATCTTATCTGAGTATATTGGAAACCGTGTTTACTGGTATTGGAAGTAGGAAATTCAAAGGGAATACCAAATTTGAGAGTCACAGGGTAAAAAAAGAGAAATAACTACAAAAGCAATACTTGCAAAACTGTTTGGTGTAAGTGAACTGAACACCTGGGGGGGGAGGGAAAGGGGGGGAGGGAGGGGGGCACGAGGGACAAGGCAACAAACAGTACAAGAAATGTATCCAATGCCCAACGTATGATACTGTAACCTCTCTGTACATCAGTTTGATAATAAAAATTTGAGAAAAAAAAAAAGATCACCAAGAACTGTTGTAAATAAGTAGTCTAAAAAGAAGCTAGCTAGCAGGCCACCCATGGTTCATGCCTATAATCCTAGCTACTCAGTAGGCTGAGATCCAAAAATCATGGCTTAAAGTCAGCTGAGGCAGCTAAGTCCATGAGACTGTTATCTCCAATTAAGCACCAAAAAGCTGGAAATAGAGCTGTGGCTCAAGTGGTAGAGCGCTGCTAACCTTGAGTGAAAAGCTTAGGGCTGGCACAACAAAAGGACATGGCTAAGAAAAAGGAATACAGATAAAGAGAACATGTCCAAAGTACATTAGATGTATGTTGTAAATGTCACAATGAAATCATTTCATACAATTAATTTGTGCCAATAAAATTTTAAAGAGAAATATTATGTCAAAATTAACATACCTTTATCACATATAATTGCATGAATAGATGTACAGAGGCCAACACTTTTTAAGAATAAAAGCCACTTCTTTATAGAAAATAATAAGTCATCTTTCCACTACCATAGCAAGCATTTGTGGAATCCATTTTCTATTTCTGCCTGGCTCTTTGTTAATTTAGGGATGGATTCTGTCATATATGAAGTGAAGTATACGTCTAGTCTACTCATTTATCCACACATCCCTGTTCCCAAATTAGAAGAAGCAAACCTTTGCACCAACCAAAGGTTTTCATCAATTAATGGCTAAAGTTCCTTCACAGAAGAAAGATATATGACCAACTTCTCTGAACAAGTCATTTCTAGAAACCTAAGCTGACAAGTGGTGCCTGCCTTACAGAAAGGCATGCTGGTGGGCCTGTAAGTGTGGAGAGAGCCCTTAGAACTGGCAGCTCTTGGCTTCAGGCTGCACACAGGATGCATCAGAGAATAAGAAATACAAGCTCAAGCAAGAAGACAGGAAAAAGTATATTTCCTGAAATTGCAGCATTTAATTCTACTTATTTCCCAATGTATCCCATTAAAGGAAAGATCATTGAAATGCTTTAGAGTTACAATTTAGCTTAGCAATACAAACATTTTGAAGAGGGAAAGGTTTTGGGGAAGTGGCCAAGATTGTTGCCAAGAGCACACAGGGATTCTAGGGCAAAGAGAAAGCTGTAAGATGAGCAACCTAACATCTACACATTAGCTTCACAAACACTGACATAAAAACAAATATATCTGATCGTTTTTCTCCTGGACACCATGATAGTTGTCATTTGTATTGTTGGGTTTCACATCTTGGCACCATTCAATCTATTAATTCTAGTAACGATGTTTATGGTTAATTCCCTTATTGTAAATAAAACTGATTATAATTAATAATGGTATTATTTACTCAGTCCAGTTGAAAGAATAATAATATACCCCCAAACATATAATGCACTAAATCAAATGAATTCATTTAGAAGGGGATCAAGTAGAGGGTTTGAACTGAGGGCCTAGAACTCTTGCAGCATTCTTGCTTATTCTTGCTCTACCACTTGCACTATGCATTCAGCCTAGATTGTTGGCAGTTAATTGAAGATAAGCATCTCTTGAATTTGTCTGCCTAGGCTGACTTCAAAACATGTGTCCCCAGATCTCAACCTCTTGAGTAGCTAGGATAACCGATGTAAGCCGCTGTCACCCAGTAGAAGCTTTCTTTTAAAATGGGGTGGGACTGGGACGATGATGTTGGAACATGTGAGTGTTCCAAGGGAAACTGAATTTTGTAATAATGAGATAAGTTCCAACAAAAATTCTCTCTTCCATGAAAGCACCAATAACACTGGTAATAGTTTCAACATTCACTTTATTAGAATTCTGGAAGTTCATGAAAGCAATCTAAGAAGCAATAGATGAATCTTGGTAAGAACAGCAAGGTTTGTGACATTTAAACATTCTGTTCACATTTCCTTCTTCCTAGCTGTATAGAAACTTTGAAAACCAACAACATTGCAATTGTGGCAGATATGAAAGCCCAACAAGCCTATGAAGAGAGTAAAATAGAATTTAAAGTTCTCAAAAACAGCCGATGCTGGTGGCTCACGCCTGTAATCAAAGCTACTAAGGAGGCTGAGATCTGAGGATCATGGTTCAAAGCCAGCCAGCGCAGAATGGCCATGATACTTTTATCTCTAATTCTCCACCTAGAAACTGGAAATGGAGCTTCGGCTCAAAGTGATAGAGTGCTAGCTAGTCTTGAGCAAAAAAGTTCAGAGACAGTGTTCAGGCCCTGAATTCAAGCCCTATGATTGCCAAAAATTAGTTCTCAAAAGCACCACCTGCGTAAATGTGTCATACATGACCTCTTTCACAGTTCTATGGGAACTACCAGTCAATGTGCTTGCTCAGACCCTATGGCCATTTTGCTAAAACATTTGCTGAACCAATGCATAGGAAATATTTAACCACACAGTTGCCCAAAGCAGTGATAACAGTTAGTATAAGGAAGAAACTGACTCAAACATTTAAATTCAAAGTAAAGGATGAAACATACATAAGTGGATTTATAAAGCCTAGGTACAGAGGGGTGATCCCATGGAAGCATGGGTAGATCTAGCAAATTGAACAGTTATTTACTAGAACTAAGGAAATCTGAGGAGAGACTACAGTTACTCTTTTTAGTGGAACTATATGAAGAAGGTGGGAATTCTCATGTCTCAGCCTTCCAGCTAGCCAGGATTATAGGCATTAGCCACCAGAGCTCAGCTGAAAGTTTAAATGTAGGAAGGAATAAAGTATGAAGTATTCTTCATAGTTTATGTTCACTCATGCTCTTTTCTTAGTTTTCTTGCATATCTTGAGCATCATGTTAGATTATTTTCATTTAAAAATAATTTATTATCATTAACAGATGTTTTGGAAGCAAAAGAAGCTTAAATAGGCAAATGAAATACAGTCATCAAAAGTCAAAGTACAACCACACACCAGTATCTCATACCTGTAATCTAAACTACTCAGGAGGCTGATACCTGAGAATCATGGTTTGAAGCCAGCCAGAGCAGGTAAATCTGACTCTTATCTCCAATGAACCAACCAAAATCCAGAAGTGGAAGAGTGGCAGCCTTGAGCAAAAATGTAAAGGAACAGCACTCAGGCCCCAAGTTCAAATCCCAGGACCAACAACAAAAAGAGAGAGAGAGAGAGATGGAGACAATGATGTCTGCACAACAGAGAGAATGCACTTAATGCTACTGAACTTCCACCACTTAAAATGGTTAAATTATATAATCTGTTCCATATATTTCACCACAGTAAAAATTTTAAATCTCAGCCAGGCACCAGTAGCTCACACCTGTCATCGTAGCTACCCAGGATGCTGAGATTTGTGGCTCTCAGTTCAAAACAAGTACAGAAAAAAAAAACAGTTCAGGCAGGAAAGTCTGTGAGACTCTTACTTACAAATAACCACCAAAAAGCTAGAAGTGGAGCTGTGGTTCAAGTGGTATAGCATTAGTATTGAGCAAAAAAAAAAAAAAAAAACCCTCAAATAGTGCCAAGTCTCTAAGTCCAAGCCCCAGGACTGGCATAAAAAAAAAAAAATAAATATCAACAAATTGCAACAAAAATGTAGGACATGTCTTTATCCAGAGGTGATAAATGTATATGGGAGAAAATAGGTTGTGATGCAAGATTTTACTAGGTTTTTTTAACTTTTAATTAATATTTTAAAGGTGATATACAGAGGGGTTACAGTTACGTAAGTTAGATGAGTACATTTCTTTCTTTAAATAGTCACCTCTTCCCTCATTTTCTCCCAGTTTTTACCTCCCAACTACCCTCCTGCACATGTTGTATAGTTCATTTTCAACATAGTGTCTAGTGGGTGTCACTGCTGTGTCTGTTCATCTTTTGTCCCACCATTTCTGTGCTCCCCATTACCTTCCCCAAAACAGAATAACTTACATACAAGACAAAAGGCAAAGAAAACAAAAACAGTGACAAAGGAGAAAAAAAAAAAGCAAAATAGCAAAAAAAAATCCTCTTGTCTCCATTTCTTAGAGTTCATTTTGATAAACATTATTTTCTATGATCTTATGCACATAGCTATTGAGCACCTGTAATCCTTTCCTAAGAATATCCTCTTTTATCTCACTATGTGAATGTCTGGAGTCCTGTATAATTTATCATGCCCAAGCATTATATTTTTTCTTTTTCCATCTAGTGTGTTTACCTGTAGATTTACAGGCACATTGTATTTAAAACAAATGAGGGAAACCATGAAACTCATGTTTCTTTGGGCTTGATTTACTTCACTTTAATATATTTTTCAATGTCATTTCATTTCCTTATGAATGATACAATATCATTCTTTCTGATGGAAGCATAGAATTCCATTATTTATACCACATTTTCTTGATGCATTTGTCCACTGAGGGACATCCCAACAACATTCTTCAATGATCTAGAAGAAACAATCCAAAAATTCATATGAAATAATAAAAGATCCGGAATAGCACAAACAATCCTTAGCAGAAAGAACAGTGCTGAAAGAAAACCAATACCAAACTACAAGTTCTATTATAAAGCCATAGTTATTTAAAAAAAAATAGTAGCTTGGGGGGCTGGGAATATAGCCTAGTGACAAGAGTGCTTGCCTCATATACATGAAGCCCCGGGTTCGATTCCTCAGCACCACATATATAGAAAACAGCCAGAAGTGGCGCTGTGGCTCAAGTGGCAGAGTGCTAGCCTAGAGCAAAAAAAAGGCAGGGACAGTGCTCCGGCAGAGTCCAAGGCCCAGGACTGGCACAAAAATAAATAAATAAATGCATAATAAATAAACAGGAAAAAAAAAACAGCTTGGTACTGGCACATGAACAGGCCTGTGGACCAATGGAACCTGGGGACCAATGGAATAGAATTGAATACCTGAAATGAACCCACAGACTCTATGGCCACCTAATCTTTGATATGGGAGCCAAAAACACATGATGGAAGACAGTGTCTCCAACAAAGGGTGCTGTCAGAATTGGCTATACACATGTAGAAAACCAGAATCACATCCAAATGGATCAGACTTCAATGGTAGATCAGATACCCTGAAAATATTACAGGAAGTGATAGGGGAAACACTAGGGCTCCTTGGCATAAGTCAAAAGGATATGGCCTAGTGGCAAGAGTGCTTGCCTCATATAGATGAAGCCCTGGGTTCGATTCCCCAGCACCACATATACAGAAAATAACCGGAAGTGGCGCTGTGGCTCAAGTGGCAGAGTGCTAGCCCTGAGCAAAAAGAAGCCAGGGATAGTGCTCAGGCCCTGAGTCCAAGCTCCAGGACTGGCCAAAAACAAAACAAAACAAAAAACTTCCTAAGTAAAGATCCAGAAATACAATAAATCAAAGAAAGGCTGGATAAATGGGATTGCATTAAACTTCAGTTTCTGCATGACAAAGGGCATAGCTAGCAGGATAAATAGAAATTCATAGATTAGGAAAAGATCTTTACTAGCTAGCTATACAACAGCAAGGGCCTCATACCTAAAATACACATAAAAGATCAAAGAAACAACTCAATTAACAAGTGAGCTAAAGACATAAAGAGATTTCTCTGATGAAGAAATAAGAATGGCCAACAAACACATGAAGAAGTGCTCTGTATCCCTGGCCTTAAAAGAAATGCAAATCAAAACTACACTGAGATTCCACCTCATCCCAGTTACAATAGCCGTTATCAAGAAAACTAACAATAACAGATGCTGGTAGGGATGTGGCCAAAAGGGAACTCTTTTTTTTTTTTTTTCTCAAATTTTTATTATCAAACTGACGTACAGAGAGGTTACAGTATCATACGTTTGGCATTGGATACATTTCTTGTACTGTTTGTTGCCTTGTCCCTCATGCCCCCCTCCCTCCCCCCCTTTCCCTCCCCCCCCAGTTGTTCAGTTCACTTACACCAAACAGTTTTGCAAGTATTGCTTTTGTAGTTATTTCTCTTTTTTTACCCTGTGTCTCTCGAATTTGGTATTCCCTTTGAATTTCCTACTTCCAATACCAGTAAACACGGTTTCCAATATACTCAGATAAGATTACAGAGATAGTGTAGGTACAAACATAGGAAGGTGATACAAAACATCATCAATAATAGAAACTACACATACACATAGGACGTTGAAAGTAGTTATAACTGTGATATATCACTTGTTTCCATATCATGGAGTTCATTTCACTTAGCATCATCTTATGTGTTTCTAAGGGTATAGCTATTGGGCCTTGTGATGCTCTGCTATGGCTTGCCTAAACCTGTACTAATTATTCCCAATAAGGGAGGCCATAGAGTCCATGTTTCTTTGGGTCTGGCTCACTTCACTTAGTATAACTTTTTCCAAGTCCTTCCATTTCCTTACAAATGGAACAATGTCATTCTTTCTGATAGAGGCATAAAATTCCATTGTGTAAATGTACCACATTTTCCTGATCCATTCATCTATGGAGGGGCATCTGGGTTGGTTCCAGCTTCTCACTATGACAAATTGTGCTGCGATGAACATTGTTGTGCTGGTGGCATTACTGTGATTTTGTTTGTGGTCTTTTGGATAGATACCCAACAGTGGGGCTGCTGGGTCATAGGGGAGTTCTATATTGAGCCTTCTGAGAAATCTCCATACTGCTTGCCAGAGTGGCTGAACCAGTTTACATTCCCACCAACAATGAAGTAGGGTTCCCTTTTGGCCACATCCCCTCCAACAATTGTTATTATTAGTTTTCTTGATATATGACATTCTTGCTGGGGTGAGATGGAATCTCAATGTTGTTTTGATTTGCATTTCCTTTATGGCCAGTGATGTAGAGCATTTTTTCATATGTCTATTGGCCATTCTCATTTCCTCATCAGAGAAGTTTCTTTGTAAGTCTTTAGCCCACTTGATGAGGGGGCTATTTGTTCTTTGCAGTTTTGTTTTGGAAGAAGGTAATTTTTTTAGTTCTGCATATATTTTAGAGATGAGGCCTTTGTCTGTTGAATGTCCGGTAAAGATTTTCTCCCAGTCTGTGGGCTTTCTGTTTATCTTGAGAGCTATGTCCTTTGCCGTGCAGAAGCTCTGGAGTTTGATGCAATCCCATTTGTCCAACCTTTCTTTGATTTGTAGCCTTTCAGGGTCTTTGTTAAGGAAGTTCTGTCCTGTGCCAAGGAGCCCAAGTGTTTCTCCTACTCCTTCCTTTAGTGTCTTCAGGGTGCCTGTTTTGATTTCAAGGTCTTTAATCCATTTGGAATTGATTTTGGTGCAGGGTGATATATAAGGATCTAGTTTTAGTTTGTTGCATGTGTTGAGCCAGTTTTGCCAGCACCACTTGTTAAAGAGGCTATCTTTCTTCCATACTATTGTTTTAGCTCCTTTATCAAAGATTAAGTAGGCATAGTTCTGTGGGTTTAATTCTGGGTCTTCAATTCTGTTCCATTGGTCTTCAGGCCTGTTCCGGTGCCAATACCAAGCTGTTTTTATTACTATAGCTTTATAATACAGCTTGAAGTTGGGTATTGTAATTCCTCCAGCACTGTTCTTTCTGCTTAGGAGTGTTTTTGCTATTCTAGGTCTTTTATTGTTCCATATGAATTTCTGGATTGCTTCCTCTATTTCATTAAAGAATGGTGTTGGGATATTAATGGGTATTGCATTGAATTTGTAGATAGCCTTTGGCAATATTGCCATTTTGATTATATTAATCCTCCCAATCCAGGAGCATGGGAGGTTTTTCCATTTTCTTAGTTCTGACTTAATTTCATTTTTCAAGCTTTTAAAGTTCTCTTCAAAGAGGTCTTTCACTTCTTTGGTTAAGGTTATTCCTAGGTATTTTATGTTTTGGGGGGCTATTGCAAAAGGAGTTGCTTTCCTGATTTCAGCCTCGGTCTTCGGGTTGTTAGCATAGAGAAAGGCCGTTGATTTTTGAAGGTTTATTTTATATCCTGCAACTTTGCCAAAGTTTTGTATCAGCTCTAGTAGCATGGGGGTAGAGTCTATGGGATTCTTTAGGTATAGGATCATGTCATCTGCGAAGAGAGAAAGTTTAACTTCATCTTTTCCTATTTGGATCCCAAAAGGGAACTCTTTTACACAGTTGGTGGGAATGTAAACATACTCAACCCACTCTGGACAGCAGTATAGAGGTTCCTCAAAAAGCTAATCATAGAGCTCCCCTATGAGCCAATAATCCCACTCCTGTGCATTTTTCCAAATTACCACAAACAACGCACACTAAAGCTACAGCACAATCATTTTCATAACTAGTTTTGTATTATATAACGGAAAAATAAAAGGAGTAGTTAATATAGAGAGATTCTGAAAGATTTGTGAGACAGTGATTTCAAAATATCTATAAAATCAGAGCCATTAATTTAGTAAAAGTAAGTGAAATGGATAAGAATCTATCAATTTCTATAGAATTATATCTTAAAATCATTCAAAAATGTGTTCATGGATTTTAATAAGGACATAAAGGGTAATTTTTTCAGGTATTCAGCTGATATAAAGTTAGTAAACATAATGTAAAAGACAAAAACTTGAAAAAACAAAACAAAATTCTGACTTTTAAAAGTCCCAGCTTTACTTATATACTCCCAAATTTTCCATATTTATTGGTACATAAGGGCAGTCAATTTCTATTTACTCAACAAATAAATTGTTAATAGCATATGGGCAACAACATGTCTTAATTGCACTTTGAAGCTAGGCAGAGATGGCTTATGCTTATAATCCTAGCTACTCAGAAGATAGGTATCTGAGAATCACAGTTCAAAGCCAGCTTGGGTAGGAAAGTCCATGAGATTTTTATCTCCAATGAAGTACCAAAAAAGCCAAAAGTAGACCTGTGGCTCAATTTATAGAACACTAGCCTTGAAGGGGAAAAAAACTTTTGGACAGCACCCAGGACTGGAATTCAAATCCCTGGACACACACACCACCGCCACCACCACCACCACCACTCTGAATGATAATGTTTTGGGAATATAGCTCACTATAATTGAATATGAATTTATAGTGCTATATGACTGCTAAAAAACTTTAAAGAGAGATGGAAAAAAGAAAGCTCTGAAAAGTTGTGCCCGAACCAAGGAAGGTATGCATTCAACTCAGTGTGAAAAGACTACACGTGGAATATAGCATACAAGTGTGTGCCCACATTTTAGTGGGGACTTAGATAAACTAGGATATAGCTATAGTCAGAAAGCAGTAAGTGGACCAGAAATAAAACACGAGTAGTTGATGAAATTGACCATGCTCAGTCCAGAGAGGAGGAATTTCAAAATGGAAACATGCTTTTAATTATTTAAAAGCATAAGTATTTAAAAGTATACCTTAAAGAACATTCACTGAGGAGAAGGTACAGGTTTGTTCTATGTCATCTTACACCCTCCAGTGAAAATTACAAAGAAACAGATTTTGAATCCAGATAAGAGAGACCTCTTTGCCAAGTGCTGGCAGTTCACACCTGTAGTTCTAGATAGTCAAGAGGCTGAAATTTGAGGATCAAGATTTGAAGCCTGTTTAGGCAGCACAGTCCATGAGAGTCTGAACTCCAATTAACCACCAAAAGGCTGGAAGTGGAGCTATGGCTCAAGTGATAAATCCCTAGCCTTGAGCAAAATTTAAAAAATAAAGCTCAAGGACAATACCCAAGCCCCTGAGTCATATCACACACACACACACACACACACACACACACACACACACACACGATAGATATGATAGATGGACATTTCTACACAAAATGCTAAAGCCTTTGCTTTGGGAAGAGATCAATTCGCATCTAGATAATCGCTTGTGTGGGGCTTTGCACAGGGAATTTATAGACCATTACTAGAGAGTAGGATTAGGTGGCACAAGCTCCACTCCAATGATAAGTCTGTCTTCTTTACAAGTCACAAAATCTTAAATTCAGCTATGTAAATGTGTCTTTCCATACCTTTAAGATATTCTTCCTTATTCTAACTTCCTTCCACCAGAAAGATTTTCCTCTGGGGTAGCCTCCATCACTGCTTGAAAATGTTTCACTTCCTCAGGACAGTAAACCAAAGAGGGGCCTAGTGAAAAAAAAACTACCATAAACACGATCAGTTGAAGAGGAACAGGAGATGTTGTTTTCAAACCATCTGGTTGTTCAATGATATACTTTGTGCGGGAGGGGTCGATCCCAGGACTTTGTACATGCTAAGCAAGTGCTCTACCATAGAACTACACCTCCATTCCTTGATATGCTTCCATTTTCTTCATCTACAAGAATTATGGAATGTCTATTAATGACTATCCTAAATCTTATTTGAATTTAACATACACTACTTAATGTCCTCTTGTAGAAAAGTTGCTGAATGTCAAAATCTTAGCATTTAGTTTGAAAGAAGAGAGCTGTTGGTTTTCTTGGTATTTCAAGAACTTCCCATTCTCATTGCAACTGGGACCTTCAGTGTGGGGCACAAAGTAGGTGAGTGCTCTATAAATGTGGGATAAATAAATGTGTTTGTTGTTCTACCATTTTAGGGCCTAAATTGCAATCTAAATTAAGAAAATCATTTCTGATAGCCCATTTATTCTTCCTTGAAGGAGAGGAAACCTAAATTCTTTCAGAGGAAACAAGCTAGAGACTGAAAGATATCCTTTATAAGTATGTTTATACATCACAAGAGAATTTCAAGGAAGGGTAGTGTCTGATCTACCAGTTCAGTAGATAATGGTAGAAATTCAAGCTTAAGGTGACATCTTTTTTGAAGTCTTCAAATCTTAGCACATAAGATATAGATGCAAACAAAGTGATGAGCGAGAATTTAGATGAGAAAATGGTTTGGGCTGGTTAAGGAGTCAGAAAACATACTACCTTAAGTAGGATTTTTTAATAGAATATTCCTCTATCTCTCTCCCCCTCCCTCCCTCTCATCGTCATTTTCTTTAAACAATTGTTCAAAGGGGTTTCAATTTAACATGTCCCTTCACCGGTCTATCCAATCCCCACCTATCTCCTCAAGTTTCCTAATTGTTCAATGAACATTGAGTATTCACCCTGAGAAAAAGCTTTAGAGAAGGCCTTTTTATTAACATGGAAGTTAGCCATAAATTCCTAAATTCCTGGGTTTAGCCATCTCCCCTCCTCAGCCTCCTGAGCATCAGGGCTCACACATGTATACAACTGTGTCCAGCTCAATAAGAGATTGTAACAGATAGGTGACCTGTCACTTTGTAGAGATGAAAGGAATGACATAATAAATTTTAAAATGTAAATAACAACACCTAGTTAGAAAGACTGGGGTAGAATCCACTAAATAGTAACGGGCTCAATTTGTATAAAAGATAGGACTAGAGATGAAGGTGATGAATACACAGGGAAAGGGCTATCATTTGGAGCATGGCAGCTCTGAAGCAAGAGAAGGCTAAGGAATCAGAATTTCATTCTGTAGGTAACTGGAAGGCTTGGAAGAATTTTGAATCACATAGAATATTTTTAGGAAGATTAATCTAAGTGAACCTCATCTAGTTCCAACTGCTTTGTTGAAGGAAGGAGTAATAGAAAGCTCCATTATTGAACTTTTCACTCAGATTATTTTTAGGTCAGAGATTTCTGGCAAAGACTAAAAGCACATGCCATGGTGCAGGTTTTTCTTCTCTTGGTAGTAACTTTGAGAGAAGGTGGGGTGATTCATGAGAATTCTATTTCAGGCATGAATTATTTGGGAAATGATCTCTCCTCCTCCATGTCACTAGGCTAATGCTACTCCATGTTATTTAGACTGTGACAGTTTACCTAAGGGTGATTTACTTACAAGTCAATACAGAGTAATAGAAAAATAAGGACATTTCTATGGGAACATGTTAGACCTTCATATGCAAAACTATTCTTTGAAGACCAATAACATCAGTATTACCTCAGAACTTGTTTGAAATGAAGACTCTTGATAATGCCCATTTATAGAGGGGAGGAAGGGTACAGGGCCTGGGCACTATCCCTGAGATTTTTGGCTCAAGGCTAGCATTTTCACTTGAACCACAGAGCACTCTGTGGACAATTGTCTAAGAGAACAACGATCCAATCCCCATAAATTGGATTGAATAAAGCAGAAGGAAGAAAAAGAAGAATCTTGAGCTATACCCCAGGCCTACTGAATCATAATTTGAATTTTGAAAGGAAACCTGGGTTATTCCTTTGTGCCTTAAACTTCAGAAATTTATTAGGTTAGAAAACTTAATTTTCAATCCTTGTACTGTTACTTCCTAGCTCATCCACCTTGGATAAGTCATTTCACTTTTGAAGGGATTTCTGTTCAGATGAATAATAAATAATAAGGGTTGGAGGCATAGCTCATTTGGTAGAGTGCTAGCCAATGAGCTAGAGCAGCTGCAACTACTGAGTTCAAGTCCTGGTCTTGGTCCAAGAAAAAGAAAATAATATGCCCAAGTCCCAGAATTATCACAAAGGTAAAATGAGTTGATGAGTATGCTTTTTTTTAGGTTTGAGATCACAACTTTAACTCAGTACCCCTTTCTCTCATTGGCTAGCATGTGCTACCAACTGAGCCATACCTGCAATCCATCATGAGTGTATTTATTCTTTCAAATATTTCATTTCTCTGTAAATGTTAAATATAATTGCTTCTACTAAGCAAATGAAAACTATGAGGACCTGCTGAAACCAGAAATTAGATTATTAGGTATTGAAAACAAAAATACATTATACCCAGTTAAATTGTAAGGTCAAATAAACTCTTTAGAAGTATATACCAGCGAGTGCAAAAAGCAATCTTACACTAAAATAATATTCCTTGTCTAACTGAGACTGAATCTATTGGGGCATTTTGTATTTTATCTGGAAACAGTAAACCTATATCTTTTTTTCTTTTTTACTCTTTCTTTATTTTTCGCCAGTCCTGGGGCTTAAACTCAGGGCCTGAGCACCATCCCTGAGCCTCTTTATCTTTTTTTTTTTTTTTTTTTTTTTTTTGGCCAGTCCTGAGCCTTGGACTCAGGGCCTGAGCACTGTCCCTGGCTTCTTCCCGCTCAAGGCTAGCACTCTGCCACTTGAGCCACAGCGCCGCTTCTGGCCGTTTTCTGTATATGTGGTGCTGGGGAATAGAACCTAGGGCCTCGTGTATCCGAGGCAGGCACTCTTGCCACTAGGCTATATCCCCAGCCCCCCTGAGCCTCTTTATGTTCAAGGCTAGTGCTCTACCACTTGAGCCACCACCAGCACCACTTCTGGCTTTTTCTGAGTAGTTTACTGGAGATTAAGAGTCTCATGAACTTTATCGCCCTGGCTGGCATCAAACCTCTATGCTCAGATCTCAGCTTCCTGAGTAGCTAAGATTATAAGTGTGAGCCACCAGAACCAAGCTTAAACCTTTATCTTTTTATAAATGTTCTTTAAAACTAAAACAGAACATGCAATGGCTGGCTGCACTCCTTAACAACTATGCCTTCATTCCTACTCACAAAGAATACACAGGCCTGTAATGAGAACACCCCATTTGTCCCACACCACTGCAATGTAGTGAATTTAATGAATATAAATTAGGTAAATTATCCATCATTGCCCATGAACACTACTTAAAAAATGTTGACAATCATCTAATTTTCTTCATATAGTGTTTAGTGTGATACTCATTTTTTCTTAAATCTAGGAGTTTTTTTTATCACTAATGCTCCCTGTGGGGAATTTTACATTTTTGAAGTGCAACTCTTTTCCTAGTAAGCAAGGCCAAATAAGCCATTAATAAAGGTTTGATTTTTAATTAAAGATGCAATGGCAAGACTAACTTTTGCAAAGCAATTGAACATTAGGCAATTTTGTTGAAACGTTACTGTCAAGAAAGAAATGATTGGGGCTGGGGATATGGCCTAGTGGCAAGAGAGCTTGCATCGTACACATGAGGCCCTGGGTTCGATTCCCCAGCACCACATATACAGAAAATGGCCAGAAGTGGCGCTGTGGCTCAAGCGGCAGAGTGCTAGCCTTGAGCAAAAAGAAGCCAGGGACAGTGCTCAGGCCCTGAGTCCAAGGCCCAGGACTGGCCAAAAAAAAAAAAAAAGAAAGAAATGATTATCATTTTTTTGTTTGTCCAAGGACTTGAACTCATTGCCTGGGCACTGTCCTTGAGCTTTTGTGCTCAAAACTAGTACTCTAGAACTTCAGCTACAGCACCACTTACAGCTAGCTTTTTGATGTTTAATTGGAGATAAGAGTCTCATGGATTTTCCTGCCTGGGCTGGCTTCAACAAGATCCTCCAATCTCAGTCTCCTGATTAATTAGTATACCAGCATGAACCATTAGTACTGGCTCCCATTTGTTTTTATCCTTTCTAAAATGTTCTTGCCTAGATTTGGAAGACTCTAGAATAAGGATGCAGAGAGAGAGGGGGGTGGAAACAACAAGAATGTGCATTTGTGCTAGATATTTAAATAACTAAGAATAATTAAATCCTCTGAGGTGAGTTTTCCATCTCTTCTCCTTAAGCACAGTAGGCTCATAAGACCTCATCTCATTTTTTCTATTAAAAGATTCTCTCTGGAAATTCTAATAGGAGTTAGTCATTGGGAATAGTTCTGTAGGTTGGATTGGATCTGCATTATGGGATAAAAGACCATTATTTCTATAAGGTGACCTAACAGAAAAGAGTTATTATTAGGGTGAAGGTTAGAGATAGGGTAGTGATAGAAGGCTCCCCTGAGCCTCTAAAGTATTTGGCAGGTACTACCTGGTCTATAAAAGTGAGATGGCCCTAGTAATACTTTCTTTTTCTTTTTTCCTCTTCATGATATCTTTTATTCTTTATATTTTCCTCTAGTTTTCATTTTGAAAAATAAATTCAACCAAAGTTTCAAGAATAGAACTGGGCAGTAGTGGCCTGTAATCCTAGCTACTCAGGAGGCTGAGATTGGAGGACTATGGTTCAAAGCCAGTCTAGGAAGCCAGTCAGCCTAGTCTGTGAGACTCTTACCTCCAATTTACCAGCAGAAAGCCAGAAGCAGAGTCCTGACTAGCATGGTAGAATGCCAGCCTTAACCAAAAAAGCTAAGGGATTGGGCTGGAGAGGTGGATGAGAATGTCAACAAGGGTGACATTGATCAAGAGGCAGTGCATTCATAAACTGCTCTGTTGAATGGCAATTCCTTTGCATAACTACCTAAAGAAAATACTTTTTTTTAAAAAAAACAGAATAAAAAGCTAAGGGATAGCACTCAGAACCTGAGTTCAAGCCCCAGTATAGGTACAAAAATAAAAATTGCAAAAATAGCCAACAAACATGTGTATGTGCACTCGCGCACGTGTATGTTGAGAAGGAGGAGATGGAAAGCAAGAAGGACAAGGGGGAGTAGAATCTGTATTGGTGAACTTATCTACTCACTATAATTTATTTATGTGTTTATTCACTCATTTGTTTTTGTATCGCTGAGGACCAAACTCAGGGCCTTGCACTTGCTAAGCAAGTGCTCTTCCACTGAGCTAAACCCCAAACCTAAAATTTCATTTTGATTAATAAAACTTTTTCCAGACCTTTCCTGACTCTTAGAGGACATGTACAAAGCTACAAAATGCTTGAGCCATCTGATATACACATACTCACCTGAGGTTTCAACTCTTGTGCAGAGGTGACCACAGGATGGAGGCAGCAAGGGGGCTGTAGAGTGGAGCTTGAAGACTGTCTACCTCTGAAACAGTAGAGGACCTTGGAGCCCCAACTCCAGTGCCTGTTAGTAGGGTGGAAAATCATTTAAGATTCTAACGTCATTGCCTGTATTGTAGAAATAAATTACAAGCTACTAAGTGAGCTGTTCCTAGGATTTACAATTGGGATTTATATGAAATGTGTATGTGTTTTACATAGGAACCAGAAGTTTAGTATTTGCTGGTCTAATATGCACCACAACTTTATAAAATATAACAAATAACTACTGAGAATAATAACTTAATACAAGTACACACACTTTTTTCTGGAACTTTTGAGAGCACATTTCAAGATATTACAGTTCACTTCCAAATACTTCAGCCTCTATTTCTTTCAAGTAAATTTTCCTACATAATAACAATACAATTATTAGTCAGAGAGCAAAAGAGATGCTACATCAATTTTCATTAATTGTCTACATTATTAATTTTGAACTCAGGTCCTTGCACTTATGTGGCTGGTGCTGTACCACTTGAGCCATACCTCCGGTCCAGCATTTTGCTGTGTTGGGGTATTTTAGATGAAGTCCCACAGACTTTGCTATCAGGCTTGGCTTTGATCTGAAAGATTTCTGAAGCGAACTGAATAGAGAAGATTACAGACGTGAGCCACCAGCACCTGAGCCAATTATCTTTATTAGTTGTTTTGTTTTGGTGTTGCCTTTTTAATTACAGGAGCAAAGATTTTACATTACATTTAGCTATCACATTCCTTTAGTCTCCATTATCTTTGAATCATTTTGTAGCCCTGTTTACTGTAGTGGACGGCTTCTGCTTAAGATTCTACATCATTTTTTGTGTAACATTTCTTACTTTATAGTTATCTAATTGCTTTCTCATATTTAGAGTTAAATTATGCATTGTAAACAAAAATTCCATGTGAGTTATCTTGTGTCCTTCAGAATCACCTAGATATGGTGGTGATCATGTTGGTACACAGCAACTCACAGAAGACAGAGGCAGGAAAATTACAAGTTTGAGGCCAGCCTGGCCTACACAGTGAGAACACTGGATTATGTTAAAATAATTTCTTTCTAACCCTATTTTATTGATCATTTTTATCATAAAAGTATGCTATACTTTTTAAATACTTCTCTGCATCTATAGAGATGACTGTATGGATATTTTGCTTCATTGTGTTAGTAGAGTGCATCACACCTACTGAGTGCATCACACCTATTGAGTGCATCACACCTATTGACTTTCATATGCTGAACTATCCTTAAATCCAAGGAATAAATTATTCTTGTTCATGGAGTATAATCCTTTTAGTATTCTGTTGAATTCTATTTAGCAGTATTTTGATGAGGATTTCTGCATCACTACATAGAGAAATATATATCTCTTGTTTTCTTTTCTTGTAGTGTCTTGTCTCCTGTTTGTACCAGGGTAATGCTGGACTCATAACACATATTTAGAAGTCTTTCTACTTCTTCTAATTTTTTGGAAGAAATTGAAAATTGGCATTAATTATTCTTTAAATGTTTAACAGAATTAACTCATGAACCCATGGGATCCTATGGTTTTCTTTGTTGGGAAGTTTCTGATTACTGGTTTTATCTTTTTGATACTACAGTCCTATTTACACTTTTTGTTTCTTCATGATCCAATTCAGGGAGGCTGAACATTTCTTGAATATTGCCTAAGATTTCTTCTAGGTTATTCAATTTGTGTGCATAGTTATTCCTATTATTCTCATATAATCCTCTTTGTTTATTTATTTATTTTTATACTAGGGCTTGAACACAGTACTTGGCACTCTTGCTCAATGGATGGTGAGCTACCAATTGATCTACATCTCCAGTTTCACCTTTATGCCAGCTAATTGGGGAAAATTCTCTAGGACTTTTCTGTCGAGGCTGGCTTCACACCAAGATCCTCAGATCTCAGCCTCTTGAGTAGCTAGGATTACAGGCAGAAGTCATCAGCACCCATCCACAATTCTTTTTATTTTTATAAAGTCAATAGTATCTCTTCTTTAATTTGTGATTTTTAGTTATTTCAGTTTCTCTTGTGTTTTCTTCATCAGACTACCGAAAAATCTGTTAATTTTATTGAACTTAATGTATTTCCTCTATTTTCTTGATTCTATTTTGCTTATCATTCTAATCTTTAGCATTTCCTTCCCTCAGCTAGCTTTGGGTTTGCTTTGTTCTTATTCTTACTTGATAATGCATAAAACTGCATTCTTGATGTGTGATTGTTCTCAAAGTACATATTTACAGCTATAAATTTCCCTTTTAGTACTGTTTTCATCATCTCTCAGTTTCGATAAATTGTGGTTTCATTTTCATTGGTCCTAAGATATTTTCTGAGTTAACCTCCACAAAGACCATTTTCTTTGTCAGCACACAGGCAGATTACAAAGTTGTCAGTTTGGTCTACTCTGCTCTCCCAAACAGGTGAGAGAATCAAGGATTGGGTTGCTACTTTTTCTGTACCAAGATAGAGACCATGGGGTGGGGGGAAGTGAGCTAAAATTCCACAGAATTTCCTACTGTTTTGAATAATTGTGTTGCTGTTTAATAAGAATTTCTTCCATTTCCATCTATCTTTGGGTGATTTCCAGAACTCTTTTGCTTATTTTTTAGTTGTTTAGAGTTTCTGTGGCAGAATTGGGACCTGGAGTTTCCTAGTCTCCCATCTTGAAGCTGTTATTCTTAGGGATTTCTTAAACTGGGGGTCACAAATTCAAGGTTGTAAATGACTATTACATCATCTGAGTTACTCTAGGTAATAGCTGAATGAATCTATAAAGATTATTATTTTAAGAACAGTAAATGGTTCCACCCAGGGGCTTGGCCTTGTGTAAATTGTAATGACAATAACTGCCCCAAGGTTACAATACATCTTTCTGTGTTTAACAATTTTTTTCTCCAATTCCAACTATAATTTGAAGGCTGCCTAGAGAATCTGTGTTCTCAGATCTAAGAATACAATGAGGTAGATGTTTCTGCTTCCTAATCTGAGCAACTCATTCCTCATGACTGCTTTTTCACTTCTCCTAAGCTGTCTGTTCTGCATTTGATGACAGAAACAGTATTAATTCCTGCTTATTTCCAGGAGAACACTTCAACAAGTCTAAATATATTTTATGCCTTTGTAGTTTTGACAGTTTTCTCCATAAAGAAATAAGCATTCCATCTACCTTTGTATTCTTTAGAAATGTCACTTTTTGCCATGCACCAGTGGCCCATGCTTGTAATCCTAGCTACTCAGGAAGCTGAGATCTGAGGACTGTAGTTTGGGAAAGAAAGTCTGTGAGACTCTTATCTCCAATTAGCCACCAGAAAACCAGAAATGGAGCTGTGGTTCAAGTGGTAGAGTGCTAGCCTTGAATACAAAGAGGCTTGGGAATAGTACCCAGGCCCTGAGTTCAAGCCCCAGGACTGGTATGGGGGGGGGGGCAGGGGATGTCACTTTTCAGTAAGTGACACTTAAGTTCGGCCATATTTTATAATTTGTACAAGATAAGCTAACAGAAAGATGAATTATATCTAAAGTATTTTGTGAGAAGGAAAAGAAAGGAAGAGGAGGAGGAGGATGAAGAGAAAGGAGGAGGAGGGGAAGGAGGAGGGGGATGAGGAGGAGGGGGGAGGAGGAGGAGGAGGAAGAAGAAGAAGAAGAAAAGAAAGGAGAATTATCTGGTCAACCATCAACACCTTCAGGATATTGTCCCTAATCACTCTGAACTCGGTTAGGTGCCATCTCTGTGCCACTGTAATGTAATACTCAGTACATTACTGTAATTCTCTACTCAGATAACTGTCCATACACATACAGATACACTCTGAACTGTGAACACTAGACAGCAGGGACTTAATGAAATGCTCTGCACTTAACAGAGAAGGTTTTTTCTTTTATTTTTGTACTGGTCCTGAGGTTTGAACCCAGAACCTGGGCATTGTCCCTGAGCTTTTTACTCAAAGCTGGTACTGTATTACTTAGGCCACAACTCCAGTTCTGGCTTTTGGAGTGGTTAATTGGAGATAAGCGTCTCACAGACTTTCCTGCCACAGCTGGCTTTGAACTGTAATCCTCAGATCTCAGCATCTTGAGTAGCTAGGATTACACCACAGCCCAGATAGAGGACATTTTTAATGATTAAGGTGCAATCTACTGAATTTGTCTATCCACTTTTTCTCTGAAGTTTTATACCTTGGTCATTTGGGATCTCAGAATTAAGCCAGAAGTTAAGCATAGAATAATAACAGTGTCAGGAAGGGAGAGAGGCAGGGCAGCATATTATCAAAACACTATCTGTGGGAATTTTTCTTCATATCTTTTATTATCTTTAAGTAGTTTACAAAGGGGTTTCAATTCAACGTGGTAGTTTACAAATACAGTGCATCTCCATTATTTGTGTTTATTCTGTGGTTCCGACACTGTCCCCTTAGCTTTTTTTACTTAAGGCTGTTGCTCTACCCCATGAGTCACTGCTCCACTTCTGAATACAATGCATCTTGATCAATGTCACCACTTCCATTCTTCTCCACCTCTCCCAACCCTACCCATCCCCTCAAGTTACCTGATTCCATTTTAGCATATGTACATTAACTCCTTTTCTAAATCCCAAGTGCTTACTGGAGAGATAAGTGTTAAATTAATTAAATTAAAGACATTAGGTGAATTGGGATCTATGCCAAACTGTCTAATCGAATACTCAAACATAAGGAAAATGCTTGACTTGTATCACAAGGGAAAATAAAGAGACTGGATGTACAGTAATTGAGACTTCATAGGATAGGGTTGAAAGCAGTGATTTAACCACATAAAGGATCAGCTGAGATAATGAATGCTAATAGGTCCTTATGGAAGAAGAGAAAGCAGGATATTGAATTTTAGAAGAATGCCCACAGTGCCCAGCAGTGGAGAAAAAGAGAATCCACAGACAAAAGAAATGGATAAATAAAGTGGCCCAGAAAGCCAAGAAAGCTGTAATGATACTTTGCAAGTCTTCCTGTATTTACATATTATATAATCTTAATCAAAGTAAAAGGACCAATGGCAGCATTCCAGCTCCTTCTCAATGCCATTTACAGGAAAAATCAACTTGCCAGAAACACTTCAATTGTTTCTTGTCTTGAATTGTTAAAGAATAATAGCAAGCAATTAACAGACTTGGTTATAATCCTTGTGATATCTGCATGATCACTGGGTAGGGTGAGCAAAAAGGGAAATTTCATTTGTCAGGTAGCGGAAGAACTTCTAAACTAGGTAGAGATCTTAGAACACATTCAAACAAGCAACTGGGGGAATCATTAACTACAAAGAGAAGTTCTGTTCAAGTTTCTTAACATCCTCCCCTGTAGTATACCCAAAATGTATTTATTTGACATGGGATCTAAACCCATGACAGAGAGTAAAACAGTTGTTAAGTAACCTTATCTGGGTCTGCATATTTCTCAATCCTCAGACAGTGGAGTATTTACAAAATATTTTCCAAATGAAATGTGGTCATATGCTTCCAGTGCAAAATACAATCTAAGTTGTACAAATATGCCGGGAGATTCCTGTAGTATGAATACATAAGATATTACCAGCAGCAAGGCTGGGAATATGGTCTAGTGGCAAGAGTGCTTGATTCATATACATGAAGCCCTGGGTTCGATTCCCCAGCACCACATATATAGAAAACGGCCAGAAGTGGCCCTGTGGCTCAAGTGGCAGAGTGCTAGCCTTGAGCAAAAAGAAGCCAGGGGCAGTGCTCAGGCCCTGAGTCAAGGCCCAAGACTGGCAAAAAAAAAAGATATTACCAGTAAAAATTGAGTGTTTACTATACAAGTGTAAGAAGTAACCTGTTTTAGCAGGTAGGATGTTTTCAAACTAGTTCTATGTGATCATGCTCCCATCAAGGCATCTGAGCCTATTACTTTTCTGAGAATGTGGCCAAACATACACTCCTTCCCTTGGCCTTCTGAGCAAATCCTGGCATGTTACTGACATGCTCCCACTGTCTTTGGACCTAAGTAATTCTAGTTGTCATCATGTAGAGCTGAAGATAGCAGGATTTCATGCAATTGGATGGTTACTTCTCCATCCATCAGCACTTTAACTCGTCAACCACTTTCCAAGAAGTCCTAAATCACACAAAAATGATCTAATGCAAATCATTTGCCATTAAGTAATGAAGAGAGTAACCAAAGTAGCTTCGTAAGTACCTGAAGAAATAATTCCAAATGGAATATAATCTTTGTATATTAAGGGATATATTCTTCGGCGTGTGTGTGTGTGTGTGTGTGTGTGTATACACATGTGCATGAGCTGGTCCTGGGACCTGAACTCAGGGCCCAAGAACTGTCTCTGAGCTTTTTGCTCAAGGATAGTACTCTACCACTTGAGCCACAGCTCCACTTTTGGTGGCTTTTTTGGTAGTTAATTGGAGATAAGCATCTCACACACTTTCCTGCTTGGGCTGGCTTTGAACTGTGATCCTCAGATCTCAGCCTCCTGGATAGCTAGGATTATGAGCATGATCCATTGGCATCCTGTTGGCACCGCTTTGTTTTTAAGAGTTGATCAAGCTGAGTACCTCCAACTCATTCCTGTAATCCTAGCTACTCAGGATATTGAAATCTTAGAGCGTTTGACACTTCTCCTATCTATGCCTCTCACAGAGAAAGAATTACAGAAATGTACCCCTATGCCCAGACATAGGGTCTCACTGACCTATGGCCTAGACTAGCCTTGAACTACAATCTTCTTGATCTCCCCCTCCAGAATAGCTGAAACACTAGACAAATTACAAAGCATCCATTCAGTAGCAGAAATAAAGCTGAGAAGACATATAAGGCCCACAAAATCATTTGATACAATATGTGACCATACAGATATATGTACTTTTTATCAGCTGCCTAAGGCCAGACATCTACCTGTGCTGATAATTTTATATGGCCGTGAATGATGTTATAAATATCCAAAGAGCCCTTGGGAGAAGAAAGGTTGCCCACTCCTGCATGAGAAAGCCTTCTTGGTGTTGCTATATAAAGATTCATCAGAAACATTATGAAATAATCAAAAAAAAACAAAACACAACACTTAGAATGCTATATTTTGCTTTCAAAAATGGGAAGAGGTATAAAATCAAAATATAATTTTGTATATACTTTCTATAAAGCTATGAGACAAAAATAAAATATTTTGTAATATCTTTTTTTTTGCCAGTCCTGGGGCTTGAACTCAGGGCCTGAGCACTGTCGCTGGCTTCTTACTGCTCAAGGCTAGCACTCTACCACTTGAGCCACAGTTAATATCTTTTTTCAAAAAGCAATGAGACTATGCACAAAAGATCTAGTTTAAGCCAGGCACCAGTAGCTCATGCATATAATCACAGATACTAAAGAGGCTGAGAGCTGAAGATCACTGTGCAAAGACAGCCTAGGCAGGAAAGTCCATGAAACGCTTGTCTCCAATTAACACTAGAAAACCGGAAGTGGCTCAAAGTGCTAGCCTTGAGCAAAAGGAGCTCAAGGATGACTGGGAATGTGGCTTACTGGTAGAGTACTTGCTTAGCATGCATGAAGCCCTTGGTTCAATTCCTCAGTATCACATAAACAAAAAATAAAAGAAATAAAATTAAAAGAGAAAAAAAATTTCATATGAACTGGTAAACAACAATGTTTATTGCAGCACTATTCACCATAGCCAAGATATGATGACAGCCCAGATGCCCGTCAATGGACAATGGATCAAGAAAATGGGATATAAATGCACAATGCAATTTTACTCATCCATTAGGATGATACTGTACCATTCATAAAAAAATGGGAAGACTTGGAAAAAATTATGTTAAATGAAGTAAGTCAGGCCCAGAGAGACAAAGCATGCATGTTTCCCCTTATATGAGGAAGCTAGATTTAGCTTATAAATTCATAAGTAAATATGTTGGGTGGTATGCAAGTATATACAAGTGAGTTAACTGAAGTGCAGTAGATTCAAGGGAGAACTCAAATAGTGTAATTGCTTAGAATGGCAAAATCAAAGTTCAGTAAAATAAAACCAGGAAGCAGCTACTCAAAAGGGGTGGGATGGGGTCAAAGGGAAAGGAGTAGACAAATGAAGAGGGGGAGAATGCAGTCAAGAACATGTATTCATAAACTACTTGATTAAATGCCAACTCCTTTGTACAACTATTTAAAGACAATAAAAACAAAAAATTCCAATATATATTCTACAGAATTAAGAAGAATGAGGGGAGAAGGTAAGTTAGGGAAGGATGAGTGAGAATGTTAAAAGGGGTAACAGTGATCAATATATATTGAATTCATAAACTGCTTTATTAAATGGCAACTGCTTGTACAACTATTTAAAGATAATAATAAAAAAAATAAGCTGGCTCCACTGGCACTGTGGCTCAAGTGGGAGACTGCTAGCCTTGAGCTGAAGAGATCAGGGACAGCACCCAGGCCCAGAGCAAGCCCCACAACTGACTAAATAAATAAATGAGTCAGTGAGTGAGTAAGTGAATGACTAAATAAACAAACAAACAAACAAACATACCGGTGAAATCATATTGTAAGTGAACATGCATCTAGGAAAATAACTGTACAGGGCTGGGAATATGGCCTAGTGGCAAGAGTACTTGCCTCATATACATGATGCCCTGGGTTTGATTCCCCAGCACCACATATATAGAAAATGGCCAGAAGTTGTGCTGTGGCTCAAGTGGCAGAGTGTTAGCCTTGAGCAAAAAGAAGCCAAGGACAGTGCTCAGGCCCTGAGTCCAAGGCCCAGGACTGGCAAGAAAAAAAAAGACTGAAAATAACTGTACAGTCCACTACTTTTGTAAAAAGAAAGTATCTGTGTGAGTTTATGTTCAGAAAGACAAAAATTTACAGTGGACATATTTGATTAATGATATCACATGGTTTTTATGCTTTTCTAGGTTAGATTTCATGAGTAATTAGCAGTAATTACTTTGCAACTTCAAAAGAAAATGTTAGCCAGGCACTGGTGGGTCATGCCTATAATCCTAGCTACTCAGGAGGCTGAGATCTGAGGATCACAGTTCTAAGCCAGCCTAGGCTGAAAAGTCCCTGAGACAGTTAACTCCAATTAACTACCAGAAAACTGGAAGTGGCTCTGTGGCTCAAAATGTAGAGTACGAGCCTTAAGCTAAAAGAGCTCAGGGACAGTGCCCAGGCCCTGAGTTCAAGCCCCACAACCAACAAAAAAGAGGAAGGGAGGAAGGAAAGAAGAAAGGAAGGAAGGAGGGAAGGAGGGAAGGAGGGAAGGAAGGAAGGAAGGAAGGAAGGAAGGAAGGAAGGAAGGAAGGAAGGAAGGAAGGAAGGAAGGAAATCTTATTTGAAAAAGAAGCTTAAGCCAGGCACTGGTGACTCACTCCTGCAATCCTAAGTACTCGAAAGGCTAAGATCTGAGGATCATGGTTCAAAGCCAGCCCAGACAGGAAAATCCATTGGACTCTATCTCCAACCAACTAGCAAAAAGCCAGAACTGGAGCTGTGACTCAAGTGGTGGATCATCAGCCTTGAGCAAAAAAGCTCAGGGTCAGCATCCAGGTCCTGAGTTCAGGGACACACACACACACACACACACACACACACACACACACACAATCTAAGGATTACAAAGACATGAGAAGGTACAAAAAAACTTAATGCACACTGTTAAGTGAAGGAAGACACGATAGAAAAGCTACATATGCATTGGATTTCAGCTATAGGGATTTGTGAAAAGACAATACTGCAAAGCTAGCAAAAGATGAGTGGTTTCCAGAGGTGGTGGGGAAAGGACTAGTAGATGGAACTCAGGTGACTTTCAGCACAATGAAATTACTCTGTATGATACTAAGACAAATGTATGTCATGCATCTCTCCTACCCATAGAACACACAACACCAAGAGCAAAGTACAAGAAAACTTTGGGCTTTACATTTGTTGACATCAGTTCATCAACTGTAAAAAATATGCTACTCAAAGGGAAGGGGTTGACAGGGGGAACGATTCCCATATCCTTATAGGAAAACTCTGTACTTTGCCCTCAATTTTTCTTTTATTTATTTATTTTTTTATTGTCAAACTGATATACAGAGCGGTTACAGTTTCATACTTTAAGCATTGGATACATTTCTTTTTTTTTTTTTTTTTTTTTTTTTTTTTTGCCAGTCGTGGGGCTTGGACTCAGGGCCTGAGCACTATCCCTGGCTTCTTTGTGCTCAAGGCTAGCACTCTGCCACTTGACCCACAGCGCCACTTCTGGCCGTTTTCTGTATATGTGGTGCTGGGGAATCGAACCCAGGGTTTCATGTATGGGAGGCAAGCACTCTTGCCACTAGGCCATATCCCCAACCCTGGATACATTTCTTGTACTGTTTGTTACCTCCTCCCTCATTCCCCTCTCCCCCCTCCACCTTTCCCTTTCCCCCCATGAGTTGTTCAGTACACTTACACTAAACAGTTTTGCAAGTATTGCTTTTGTAATTGTTTGTCTTTTTTACCCTGTGTCTCTCGATTTTGGTGTTCCCTTGCTGTTTCCTAGTTCTAATACCTGTATACACGGTTTCCAATGTACTCAGATAAGATACACAGATAGTGAAGGTACGACCACAAGAAGGGGATACAAGAAAATCATCAATAATAGAAGCTACAGTTACACATAGCACGTTGAAAGTAATTACAACAGTGACATAACAGGCGTTTCCATAACATGGAGTTCATTTCACTTAGCATTATCTTTTGTGTTCATAAGGGTATAGCTATTGGGCTCTTGTGATCCTCTGATGTGACTAACCTAAACCTGTGCTAATTATTCCCTATGTGGGAGACCACAGAGTCCATGTTTCTTTGGGTCTAGCTCACTTCACTTAGTATAATTTTTTCCAAGTCCTTCCATTTCCTTACAAATGGGGCTATGTCATTCTTTCTGATAGAGGCATAAAATTCCATTGTGTATATGTACCACATTTTCCTGATTCATTCGTCTATGGAGGGGAATCTGGGTTGGTTCCAAATTCTAGCTATGAAAATTATGCTGCGATGAACATTGGTGTGCTGGTGGCTTTAGTTTGATTTAGTTTGTGGTCTTTTGGATAGATACCCAAAAGTGGGGTTGCTGGGTCATAGGGGAGTTTTATATTTAGCCTTCTGAGGAATCTCCATACTGCTTGCCAGAGTGGCTGAACCAGTTTACATTCCCACCAACAATGAAGTAGGGTTCCCTTTTGGCCACATCCCTTCCAACATTTGTCATTGTTAGTTTTCTTGATATAGGACTTTCTTACTGGGGTGAGATGGAATCTCAATATTGTTTTGATTTGCATTTCTTTTATGGCCAGTGATGTAGAGCACTTTTTCATATGTCTCTTGGCCATTCTCAATTCCTCATCAGAGAAGACTCTTTTTAAGACTTTAGCCCACTTTTTGATGGGGCTATTGGTTCTTTGAGGATTTGTTTTAGAGGAATGTAATTTTTTTAGTTCTGCATATATTTTAGATATGAGGCCTTTGTCCGTTGTATGGCCGGTAAAGATCTTTTCCCAGTCTGTGTGCTTTCTGTTTATCTTGCAAGCTATGTCCTTTGCCCTACAGAAGCTCTGCAGTTTGATGCTGTTCCATTTGTCCATCCTTTCTTTGATTTGTTGCATTTCTGGATCTTTGTTAAGGAAGTTCCGTCCTGTGCCAAGGAGCCCAAGTGTTTCTCCTGCTCCTTCCTTTAGAGTTTTCAGGATATCTGTTTTAATTTCGAGGTCTTTGATCTATTTGGAATTGATTTTGGTGCAGGGTGATATATAAGGATCTAGTTTTAGTTTTTGCATGTGTTGAAACAGTTTTGCCAGCACCATTTGTTAAAGAGGCTATCTTTCTTCCAGACTATTGTTTTAGCTCCTTTATCAAAGATTAAGTAGGCATAGTTCTGTGGGTTTATTTTTGGGTCTTCAATTCTGTTCCATTGGTCTACAGACATGTTTCAGTGCCAATACCAAGCTGTTTTTATTACTAT
This sequence comes from Perognathus longimembris pacificus, assembly GCF_023159225.1. NCBI lineage: Eukaryota > Metazoa > Chordata > Mammalia > Rodentia > Heteromyidae > Perognathus > Perognathus longimembris. The sequence goes on from NC_063188.1 coordinate 56,069,408, forward strand.
AGCTTTATAATACAGCTTGAAGTTAGGTATTGTAATTCCTCCAGCACTGTTCTTTCTGCTTAGGATTGTTTTTGTTATTCTGGGTCTTTCATTGTTCCATATGAATTTCTGGATTGCTTCATCTATTTCATTAAAAAATTGTGTTGGGGGCTGGGAATATGGCCTAGTGGCAAGAGTGCTTGCCTCGTATACATGAAGCCCTGGGTTCGATTCCCCAGTACCACATATATAGAAAACAGCCAAAGTGGTGCTGTGGCTCAAGTGGTAGAGTGCTAGCCTTGAGCAAAAAGAAGTCAGGGACAGTGCTCAGGCCCTGAGTCCAAGGCCCAGAACTGGCAAAAAAAAATTGTGTTGGGATATTAATGGGTATTGCATTGTATTTGTAGATAGCCTTTGGCAATATTGCCATTTTGGTTATATTAATCCTCCCAATCCAGGAGCATGGGAGCTTTTTCCATTTCCTTAGTTCTGCCTTAATTTCATTTTTCATGTTTTTAAAGTTCTCATCATAGAGGTCTTTCACTTCTTTCGTTAACGTTATTCCTAGGTATTTTATGTTTTTTGAGGCTATTGCACAAGGAGTTGCTTTCCTGATTTCAGCCTCGGCATTCGGGTCATTAGCATATAGAAATTCCATTGATTTTTAGCTCTAGTAGCTTGGGAGTAGAGTCAATGGGGTTCTTTAGGTATAGGATCATGTCATCTGCGAAGAGAGAAAGTTTAACTTCATCTTTTCCTATTTGGATCCCCTTTATATTTTCTTCTTGCCTAATTGCTCTGGCTAGGAATTCTAATACTATGTTGAAGAAAAGGGGAGAGAGTGGACATCCCTGTCTTGTTCCTGATTTTAAAGGGAATGGCTTTAGTTTTTCACCATTTAGAATCATGCTTGTTGTTGGTTTGTCATAGACTGCCTTTATTATATTCAGTAGTGTTCCCTGGAATCCCAGTTTTTCCAGGACTTTTAGCATAAATGGGTGCTGGATTTTATTGAATGCCTTTTCCGCATCCAGAGATATAACCATGTGGTTCTTTACCTTGCTCCGGTTAATGTGGTGGATTACATTAATTGACTTGCATATATTGAACCAACTTTGCATCTCTGGGATGAATCCAGTTTGATCATGGTGTATGATTTATTTTGATGACCTGTTGAAGTCGATTGGCCAGAATTTTGTTGAGGATTTTTGCATCTATGTTCATCAGGGAAATTGGTCTATAGTTCTCCTTCGGTGATGAGTCCTTGCCTGGCTAAGCTATGTTTTATCCTTCTTTGAGAAATGCATTGTTCTGTTGTTCCAACATATCAAGTACAAATGGGTTTTTGGTAAAGTATACAACTATATTGTTGAGTTTTAAACATTCACCTGATATTTAACATTTTATAGCTTTGTTTGTTTAAGTTCAACCAACTGAGAACTTATGTGTCACACTGATAGGGAGTCAGTAAAACGCTGCCTCCTATCCTCAGGTTTGCAGTCTAAGAGGGAAGAAAGACAATAATACTAGGAATTGAAACAGTAAGTTATACAGTGAATAATGCAAAGATTTCCTTTGTGTGGCATAAATATTCCCCTCTGCCTTTTTTACCCTTTTTGGTTAGAAGAATGGAGACAAAATTGATTAAGAATAGAGAAAGACCCAACCAAAAGTGGAGAAGAATTAAGATGGAGGAGAGGAACTCCTCCTAGACTATTGAATGATTGAATGTGAACCAGAACCCTCCTCTACCACAGAAACAAATCCATGGGCCAAAAGAAGCAAGGGAAAATGAGCCTATTGAGAAGATATTACCCTAGGAATCAGACCACCAAAAGTTAAATAAAAATCAGCTTCTGTCCAGAAAAACAGTGATTCAATCAGCAGAACAGTAAAAGGGTGAGATTAAACAATGAGGAGATTGGTAGAGAATCAAGAGAGATGAGAGGAGACAGAGATGTAGGAGAACTTCATCTGTGAAATAAATCAGAATTTATTTCAGATTCCCTAAAATAAATAGATTCCTCTGCACTTACCTCAATAGTCAGCAATACTAATAAATGGTGTGCTAAATTTCCTATCTTCTCATTGTTCCAGGAAAGTAGGAGAGTTATCTATTCCTTTTATGGGACTACTAGTTAGTTCAGTAGATAAATACTACTGTGAGAACACTGGTAACCAGATTTTTTCCTGATCCTACAGTCTCTTAAAAATCAGGAACATGTTATCTTGAAAGTCTAACTTTTGTAATACTTGCAACCTTTTGTTTCATATCTATTATGTGCTACGCTGAGTATTTTCATAATATTTAGAATATTTAAGTATGAATTATATAATACTACCAATGATAAAATTTTATATATGCCATAAATGTGAGAAATATTTCTATACATGCCTGCCATATGTAGCTTTCAAATCTGCCATAAAAAGCTCAATTCACCAGGTATGGGTGGCTCATATATGTAATCCTAGATACTCGGGAGGCTGAGATCTAAGAATTGCAGTTCAAAGCCAGCCCAGGCAGAAAAGTTCATGAGACTTATCTGCAATTAGCCACCAAAAATCTGGAGGTAGAGCTATGACTCAAGTGCTAGAGCACTAGCCTTGAACACAAAAGCTAAAGGACAGTACCCCGACCCTGAATTCAAGCTCCAGAATGGGGAGGGGAGGAGAGAAGGGGGAAGAAGATGAGAAGGAGGAGGAGGGGGAGAAGAAAGAGGAGGGGGAGGAGGAAGAGGAGGAGGAAGAAGAGGAGGACGAGGAGCTAATTCAATAATCCTCAAAACTGCCACATGTTGGTAGACATCCTTTATTTTATTTTTGCCAGTCCTGGGCCTTGAACCCAGGGCCTGAGCACTGTCCCTGGCTTCTTTTTGCTCAAGGCTAGCACTCTGCCACTTGAGCCACAGTGCCACTTCTGGCCGTTTTCTATATATGTGGTGCTGGGGAATTTAACCCAGGGCTTAATGTATACGAACGAGGTAAGCACTCTTGCCATTAGGCCATATTCCCAGCTGGTAGACATTCTTGTTAGAAATTTTTTTCTGTGCATATTTCAATTTTCTTTCATTTTTACCCTGTTAATTTCATATCCCCTCTAGGAAGCTAAAATTGTTGCTTTAACTCTGCCATGGATTCAACCTTCTTGGTTCATCTTGTTCATGTCTCCTCCTTGACAATAAGTAAAGTTTTAGTTTAAGGCCAGGCCTCATTAATTACACAAAATTCAACTTGCCAACCTATACATACAATAAGGATAATTACAATCATGTGAGTAATGAGGGATGAAGTAATTGAAAATAGTTGTTGTATATGCTTGTCATCTTGGCACTCATGAGTCTGGGCCAGGAAGATCTTAAGTTCAATCCCAACTTGGGCTATGTAGCCAGTTCAAAGCCAACCTGAGCTACATCCTGAGACCTTATCTCAACAAAAAGATGGATTCAGTGTCTAAATATTTCTGAAAAAAATGAACCCATTAGCAAAAAGGTTACTCACTAAAATGTAATACTACATGTGATTAGTCAGTCTCTAGGTTGGATCAGCACAGTGGAGAATATTAGTAACAAAGGAAGCTTCCAATGGGGTTAGACTACAAAATTAAACTAACAAGGTGAATTTGGCACACTTTATTTTTCTTTGCTCTCAATTTATCATTCTTCAGTTACAATCACATTACTTGGGTCTTTGTAATAATTTCCCTGATTTTTCTCAGTAGTACGTAATTTGCTAGTGATCCATTTGACTCTGTTAGTATTTTATGCATTCTTTCATGCATTCATTTAGTGGTAGCACTCTACCACTTGAGCCATATTTCGATCCTAGCTTCTCAATAGTTAATTGGAGGTAAGAGTCTCATAGACTTTCCTGTCTAGGTTGCCTTTGAACTACAATCCTCAGATGTCAGCCTCTTAATAGCTAGGGTTATAGGCATGAACCGCTGGTGCCTGGCTTATGGTTTAAAAAAATTATAAGTTCTTATTGCTTTAGTGACATTTGGGAGGAGAAATAGAAAAATAATTTTTATTCAAAAAAATTTTAAATGTCAATATTTAAAGTTAATAAATCAAAACATCTTTTATCTGTGTAGAGTACACTTTAAATTATAATTTAATAAATATAACAAATAACAGTTTGTATTTAAATAAAGTAATTTTCACCTTATTTCCTCTTTTTCTCTTTTATGTGCTTGTGGAGACGTAAAGCCATGAGTTGATCAGTAATTACAGACGATCTTTCAACATTTCACACGCAATTGCAGGTTATATTATAAATGGAGGAGGATAATATATACATCTTAGAAGCATTAAGTGCAAATGAATATTTAAATAAATGGTATAACACAGATAAGGTGTAGTATTAACTGTCTTAATGAAAATAAATTGCACTAAGTGAAGTTAATGACTGCATTTATTGTTGGTGTTTTCTAATAAAACTGTGAAAAGTACACTTGAACCATATAACTAATCAAAATTAATGATTAAGAGAGGAAAACTTGGGCTGGGGATATGGCCTAGTGGCAAGAGCGCTTGCCTCGTATACTTGAAGCCCTGGGTTCGATTGCCCAGCACCACATATACAGAAAATGGCCAGAAGTGGCGCTGTGACTCAAGTGGCAGAGTGCTAGCCTTGAGCAAAAAGAAGCCAGGGACAGTGCTCAGGCCCTGAGTCCAAGGCCCAGGGCTGGCAAAAAAAAAAAAGAGAGAGAGAGAGAGGAAAACTGGGAGATAGCAAGGGAAAAAAAAGAAATGTACTCTTCACCTGACTTAAGCAACTGTAACTCTTCTGTATATCACCTTATAGCAATAAAAAATAAAAAATATTGATTAAAATTATTGAGAAAACATTTTCATCATCACATGTATAAAGACAGCGTCAAAAGTAATGTTGCAGTGTAGGGAATTTGAAAATACAGAAGGTACTCCATGTCTTAGCCAGGGGATATTTTCTTAGATTGTTAAAAAGTGCAGGGGTTCCCAATATGCTCTTCTGTTTAAATTATATTTCTGTGCTTTTCTGTATATGTTTTTTATTCATTAAATACGTGAGTTTAATTCATAAAAAAAAGTAATGTTCCGGGGCTGGAAATTGGCTTAGTGGTAAAGTGCTTGCCTAGCATGCATGAAGCCCTGGGTTTGATTCCTCAATACCAGATAAACAGAAAAGGCTGGTAGTGGCTCTGTGGCTCAAGTGGTAGAGTGGTAGACTTGAGCAAAAGAAGCTCAGAGACAGTGCCCAGGCCCTGAGTTCAAGCCCCAGGACTAGCAAAAAAAGTAATGTTCTAAGAAGTATTTCTTGATGAAAGAGAGCCAAAAAAGGGGTTTGAATGTCTGGCTAGGAGAAAATGTAAAAGTAAGAAAAAATCTCTACTTAAATGAAAAGCTCATTTCATTTATTCTCTAACTTTTCCTCAAGTCCAGCTATGTGAGACTAACAAGTTAGGAGTTAATGTTATATACTTGGCAGACAAACCACTAATCCTGGAACACATCCATGGGGTGAAAAATGTGTTTAGCCCTGTTTCTTCTTTGTGATAAGTCCTCACAAAGTGAGAAGGTGCAGAAAGACTATCTGAGGTAGTCTTTAATAGTTAGGCAATATGAAGTGCTTATTTATGTAGAATGTTATCAGCACTTCCTGCTTGAAACAGGAAGAGAAGGACTGACAGTTATAAACCCAAAGTGAGTACAGTGAGGCTGTCCTTTCAGTTCAGGAAAAAAAGACTCTTACTTATAGCTACCATTTTGACTACTGTTTACTATAATACATTTGTTTTTTTAGATTACATTGTATCAAGACAGCTTAGTCATTACATAGTTATCAGACTCAAGAATGCCTTTCATGTAGAAATCAAAGAAGGCTTTAGAGCCATATCAGAGGTAGGAAATGCCCACATATCTTGGTGCAAGAGATATAGCTCATGGGCTGGGATGTAGCTCCAATGCAAAGCACTTGCCTAACAAGTACAACATCCTGGGTTCAATCCACAGTACCAAAAATGAAAAGACAAAAAAAAAATAGATACAGCTCAACCTTCCCTGATGCAAGCATTCCATAACTAACAGTAAGCTGATAGCAAATAATAATTTCAAAAGTATAAAATATAGTCCCATTTTCAAAGTAAAACCAGAGTTTTAGACCTCAGGCCCCAAGTCCAAGAGTACCACACATTCTGTCTACACTCCCAATAAAGAGACATGACAAAAGAGAGAGGAGATTTTTTCTAACATCACACAGGCATATCATAGGAAGACATTTCAGTATATCTTCATCCACTCTTTGACTACACACATGAGCTATAAGTTTTATAGACAAAAGGACTAAAGGTATGGAGAGAGAGGTATGCATAAATATTAGGCAATCTTGGTCAAACTATAGGTTTCCCATTATTATTTTAGTCCTTATTTTGGAAGTGGTTGTAGAGAAGCTGTCTCTGTATTCCACTGGTCAGGATAAAGAAGTCATCACTGGGTGGTGAGTGTTCTGTTCTGACGAAGCTTTATTGTTCTTTGTGGGTAGTTTTGGTCATCATCAAGGGATTGTCAATCAGTGATAAAACCTGTCCTTCCAAAATTCCAAGGTGATTTCCAAGTCACTGCAGAGAGAAGTGCTTAAAGTAGAGACACATACAACTTAGACCAAGCTCTGGTCTAATTAACTCATAGGCCCAGCAAATGCAGCTTTTAAGTATCTCTTACAAAAGTACTGTCACAAATTCATTTGGTTAACAGTGAGAAACAGGAAAAAGTGGTTGAGTTCTATGTTTAGAGATGTGACAAGTGTTCAGTTTGAGTGCTTGCATTCCAGGTAAACTTTCACTCTTCATCTTATCAAGCGTTCTGTATTTTCCTTTATTCTTGGTGCTACTGGTTTCTATGAGGAAACCTATCTATAACTATTTCAAACACACACACATACATACACACAATTTCACCCATATTTTTGGTATGGGTGAGAAATAAACTGACAGGGACAAGTCCTGGAAACCAAAGTCTGTAAATTACCAAAGTAAATCTGATATTCTACAAGGGTATGCTCCAAATCAGAAACAATTAAACTAAGATGAGCCCTTAGTTCCACAAGCATATCTATTATATTTCTAGGGATCTAACTAAAGTGTATTATCTTTTTGTGATCTCTGAAGTCCAAGAAAAAAAAATAGTTGTGCTAGTTTTTCTTAGTCAAAGTGAAAGCTTCAACTGAGCAATCTAGGCCCTAACCCAACTTTGGTGAGAGACCTCTGAACAGATTAGGAATTCAAGTATTTATTAGGGGATAATAATCAAGAAAAGGATTTCTACTGGGCACCCGTTGATCATGCCTATAATACTAGCTACTCAGGAGGCTGATATTTGAGGATCATGGTTCAAAGCCAACCCCGGGCAGTAAAGTCCATGAGACTTTTAGCTCCAATTAACCACCAAAAAGCCATTAGTGGAGCTGTGGCCTAAGTGGTAGAGCTCTAGGCTTGAGCAAAAGAAGCTCAAGGAACGCATCTAGACCCAGAGTTCAATCCATAGGATTGGCACCAAAAAAAAAAAAAAAAAAAAAACACGTTTGATCATCTGTAAGAAAAAGAAAAATTACCCAAAAACGCTGTGGAAATATCATTCAAACCTGTTTTACATTGAAATTAGTGTGCAGTATTTTCTGGAAGCTCACCTATACAAAGCACCAACCACCAAGCCAGCAAAGCTAAGACATGGAAAAGTTCTTAATACTCCAAACCCCAAATTGTTCTTTAGGCTAGTAACTTCAAAATATAGACAACATTGAGAGATCATGAACTATAATGCAAACGAAAATAAAGTACATTTACTGTAAACATATTTTGTGCCAAGAACTATTAAATTTAAACCCTAGAACAACCATGTAAGATAATGCAATTACTAGACCAATTTGACAAAACAGAAATCTGAGCAGCCAAGGTGTTTGATAAGTTGTCTAAAATGCCCACTAGTAAATGGTGAAACAAAGATTCATCCCAGACCTAATTCCAAAGTTGAAGCTATTAGCAATCCACTACAGACATACAATCTCTCAGAATGTACTTGTTCTCACTTCTCTCTAACCCCTCTATGGTAGCAAGTGCTAAGAAGGGGAAGCAATGAGGAGTTATTGAAAACATGCGCTTGTCTAAGGTTACATCTGTTTGCATTTTTTGAAAGCCAAAGAGGTGAAGGTAGGTTAAATACTGGGCCCCAAAATCAGATACTTAAATCAATTTCCCTTCTTGACTAGAGGATTTGCTGGTCCCTGATGAGATAAATAGGCCAAATATGACTTCTGAGCAAGCCCCTAGGAGATTTCCCCTGTTCATAGGAAATCATAATGAGGTAGTTTTTTTTTTACAGCTATTTACAATTCACAGGCACTTTCACATGCATTAGCTCACTTTCATTCCCATTGAAGTGACATAGTGGATATGATTATCCCTTTAATCTTATTCATTGCAAATGGGAAAATACAAGTGACTTTCTCTCTCTGGGGTCATTCCAAAAGTGATTGAACTTAGGCCTTGAGACTCCAATTTTAAGCCAAATAAATGTTTTCATGTCTTCTTCAAAGCGTCTCCGAAGCTGAAATAGTTTTACAAATAGTACTGCAGCAGTCCCTAAGCCTCATTTATAAACCACTCCCCACTCTCTGTTACACACATGCACATGCATACACACACATGCATGGGCACGCACATCACAAAGCAAATATACTGCAAATACACCTAAACAGATTCTGTTGTTGTGGTCAACTTAGTTCCTGATATAAAAGTAGACTTTTACAACTAGTTCCTCAATGACAAAGTACCCCACCCTGCGAGTACAGCACTCTACATGATCCCCAGTTATCTCAAAGCTACTTACATTTCTCTCTTCAAAACATTTTATTTTAAGGGGCTGGGAATATGGCCTGATGGTAGAGTGCTTGCCTCATATACATGAAGCCCTGGGTTCGATTCCTCAGCACCACATACATAGAAAAGGCCAGAAGTGGTGCTGTGGCTCAAGTAGTAGGGTGCTAGCCTTGAGCAAAAAGAAGCCAGGGAAAGTAATCAGGCCCTGAGTTCAAGCTCCAGGACTGGCAAAAAAATATTTTAAAACAAGCTACGTAATATTTTGGGTGAAAGAAGGGCACTGGGCAAGACGATGAAAACTAGAAAATAAAGTAACTTTTATGAGTAAAATATTTATAAAACTTTATTATTATCTGTTGGACCCGGGAACTGCAACCGTAGTCAGGACACGGGGGATGCAAGGCAAGTGAACCAATGCATACTTTATTTCAGGAGGGCCAGGGTTTATATATCATTAGAAATCAACTCACAATTTTCAGGGTAACAGTTAACACAGCATATTATCCATTATAATTACAAGAATTCGAGGAACGCCATTCCTGGGAGGAAGGACACTAACATAGAAGTTTATCTACTACAAAATTGTACTGCTTCGAAGACAGTTTACTTATTTGGGGACAAACTATTTACTACCTAGCTACTATTTGCTCCAGACCTTGACCAGGGCTCTATGCACCTAGAGGAGACTTCTCTGTTTACTATGGGAAGAAACTATCCTGATTATTGAGAAGGGAATTTGCGATTTGCTAAGAAGAAGCTATCCTATCTATAATGAGTAACTATCACTAAAGGCATCTGTGCAAACCAGTCTCCTCAGGGAGACTTTGTATGGGGGAAGGGGAGATTCTCCTGACAAAAGGCGGCATCCTTTGGCCCATAGACACAAAGAAACTTCTAGCTGGGAATATGTTCCCAGGAGCCTGTCAGTATGCTAACGCGGCATTGAAGTGACTGTGCCGAGGCTAAGTCTTCCTTTTGGTCAGAGAAATTAATTCTCCCACAATTATCATTATTATTATTATAAAGGTGATGTACAGAGTGGTTACAGTTATATAAGTGAGGTAAAGAGTACCCCTTCCCTCACTCTGTCTCAGTTTTTCCCCCATCCCCACCCACAAGTTGTATAGTACATTTTTAACATAATGTCTAGTGAGTACCACTGCTGTATGTGTTCACCCTTTGTCCCTCCATTTCTGTGCCCTCCTTGCCCTCCCAAAGACAGAAGAAAGAACAAACAAGACAAAAAGAAAAGAAAAACAAGAACAAAGAAAAAAAACCTCTTGTTTCCATTTCCTGGAGTTAATTTTGATATTATTTTATATGATTAGAGGTACATAGGCATTGCAACTTTGTGTTCCTCCCCTACATAAAACTCTCTCGACTTGTTTGTTTTCTAAATTCTGTGCAATCGGCAGCATTGATATTACTATCATCCCTTTCTTTACTAAGAGCACCACATCTCAGAATGATGGACTAACTTATCCAAGGAAGACAAAAGAAATCATCTTGAGAGGCCTCACTGGACTCTATTTCTTCATCTGTAGTGTGAGATGATTGGGTAATGCTCATTTGCAGCCTAATTTTCCTGAAATGTACAAAGAGAGAAGCAAGTGGATGCTCCTCGTGGCACTCTTCAGCTCCAGCATCCCAGGACTCTAGAATTCATCCGGAGTTGCAAGGAAGCTGAAACTGAGTCCAGGCTCTATGTCTACTAAGCCTACCTGGTGCGCAGGACTGTGAAGTGGAATCAGCAATCCCAACAGCCACCCCCCTTTATGTCCTTCATGAACCCTCCAGCCAAGAGTTTAGCATCACCGTTTCCTCATACCCCTCACTGTATAAATCAGGGTACACTTTCCACATTGATACATATTGGATGCTACTCCCTATAAGATGCAGTCCTTGGGCCGCTTCTCTTAAGTGGATCTGAATTTAAAGGCATTTGAAGAGAGGATACTTGGCAAGAACCACATTTAAAGTCATTCCCAACTAATGCTAGCAAGTTTTTGAGTAGTAGATTTGAGAAACTGCAGACTTAGATGCTCCTAAAATAACTCTTTAATAAACTAGCCACACTCTTCAAACTATATGTGTGTGTGTATATATATATATATATATAGAGAGAGAGAGAGAGAGAGAGAGAGAGAGAGAGAGATCTTCATTACCTGACTTATGTCACAGTAACCCTTATGTACATCACCTTTACAACAGAAAACATTTTAAATAGACTAGTCACTAGTTGCAGCAGAACTCTCACCAGGAATTTGTGGTACAGTGATTACTCATTTTTTCTTACATAGTTTCCCTGGGAAAAAAATCTGAACTTGACATACTTCTGGACAATCCCTCCAGTTTAAAAAAAAATCCCTCTTGGCTGTCAGTCTTCTCCTAATTCGTCCATTACTGGTACTCTCTTGGAACAGAAGGTGAAGTGAGAGCAAGTCCAAGCAACCCCAATTCCTGGGTTTGGAAATTAACAAATTTCCTGACCTCACCCAAGAGACTCCCTTTCACTCCAGCTACCAAATGATCCACGAAACCAGACCAAGGCAAACAATGAGTAGGAAGAAGCAAAGCTGGAGTTTATCATGATTAATGCACTACTACATATAACTTTTTTGTATCATTATGCATATTTTCTCCTTTGATCCTGTCAGGGAAGAAAAGCAAGAACCATACAAATACAAGCAAAGAGGTTTTGTCATTCCATGCTAACCAAATGTCTTCCTTGTCTCCACCCCCACGAAAATCAAAACTCACACACCAAGTTACATGCACTTATGAGAATGGACCATACTCACAGATCTGCTCTGAGATAGAAATAAATCCATAAGGAATGGAAATCAATCTGTTTGCTCTTTATTGAGACTCTAGAAACCTGGTTTCTTTCTTAAACTTTGGCACCTCATTATATGACATTGTGCTAGCAGCATCCTTGAGCCATTGTTCCTAGGCACCTGAAGTGTAGCTACACTGATTAGATGACAGAATGTTTTACTTTACCAACTTACAATTAAGTATAAATAGCCATACATACCACACTGGACAGTACAAAAAATATATGGAGTACTGGCCAAGGTGATCTGTACCATCTCTCCTGGTGCTCTGTAATGTTCCATTTTACAATTTTTCATTCAAACTTACCCACTATAACTCAGTTCCAGAAACAATAATCTAAGGTTGCTCTTATATCCACAATGGAAGTCTTGGGATAGTAACAGGGAAATTGATGAGAGCCATATTTCTAGCCAGATTGACCTTTTGTCATTTTTTCTGGAACACAGAACCATGACTCTTGAAGTCTGAGTGCGTGTGTGTGTGCGTGTGTGTGTGTGTGTATAAAATTATACTATGAATATAGTAACACTATCCATCTTCTTAAAGTACCATTAGTATTGACTTATGAAACAATGTCAGCGCTAGAGAAAAATATTATTCCTCTTTCTTTCAGATCTGTTTTTCTTTCTCATCTGTAATATGTTAAAGTTGAGGGGCTGGGGATTTAGCTCAGCGGAAGAGCACCTGCCTGGCAAGCACAAGGCCCTGAGTTCGGTCCTCAGCTCTGGAAAAAAAATGTGAAAGTTGAATTGGGATTATTTATTAAACAAATCAAATAAAGCAATGAGCTAACACTTGGTGGTACAATGATAAACCAGACATATTATTCCCTCAGGAATAAAATTTAATATGAGCTCTAAACAAGATATTTTTCAAGTCCCCTTTCAGATTTGAGTTCATATATATGCCATAGAAGGTTCTGCAGCTCACATTGTGTGAATAAGATGACTAAAAATTCCTTAACCTTCTGTCTAAATCCTATTTCATTAAGACAGATTCCCCATTTAACTGCATGTTATCCCCCTTCTTCCTCATCACATATTTGGTCTTCTCCATTCCAAGAAGAAAGAGTCTGGGAATATGAGAAAGAGTAAGAGTAAGGAGGCATCAGAGAAGTGTCAGTGTGGGCACTTCATTCATTTCTAAAACAATAGGAAATCTGAGAATAAGGATGGAATGAAATGGGTGGAAGGGGAAAGAAAGGATAGAGACAGGAGGACAAGATACAAGAAATAGACTACAATTATAGCAAGTTTGGCCCCCCAAAATGATGCAGCTCTGCAAGGCAAAGCCATATTTGGGGATAGGTGGAAACAGCAACCTTCCCATCACTAAGAAACAGAGAAGTAGCTAAGGAAGGAAGCAAGTATGGGAGCACACAGATGCACCAAAGTGCTCCTCCTCTCTGCCTGTCTACAGTGGTGCATCTTGAATCTCAAGGATCTTAGCCCTTACACTTTAATACCTAAGTATAAATTCCCAGTTCACCACAACTCGAACTGCTTTTAGCATTTTAGACTTGGTGGCAAGTGACAGTTTTCCCTCTGACTTACTTATAAACTTGCCTGTACATACAGCTCCCCTATGATCCAGCAGCCCCACTTTTGGGCATCTACCCAAAAGATTACAAGCAAGACCACACTAAAGCCACCAGCACAACTATGTTTGTCACAGCACAATTTGTCATTGCTAAAATATGGAATCAACCCAGATGCCCCTCAGTAGACAAGTGGATCAGGAAAATGTGGTACATATACACAATGGAATTCTATGGCTCTATCAGAAAGAATGACATTGCCCCATTCGTAAGGAAATAGGACTTGGAAAAAAATCATACTAAGTGAAGTGAGCCAGACCCAAAGAAACATGGATGCTATGGTTTCCCTCATAGGAAATAATTAGTACATGTTTGGGTTAGTCATAGCAGAAGATCACAATAGCCCAATAGCTATGCCCGAATGAACACATAAGACGATGCTAAGTGAAACGAACACATTATGGAAACAAGCGGTATATCATTGTTGCAATTATTTTCAACATGCCATGTGAAACAGTACCCTTTTTTTCTCTCGTATTCCCTTTTGTGGTTTTACCCTCACTATCACTGTATCTGATCTTAGTACTGTGGATACTGTATATACATATATTAGAACTAGGGTAGGGAAAGGGAATATCAAAATTGAGAGAGAAAGGATAAAAAGTCAAACCATTCCAAAAGCAATACTTACAAAACCATTTGGTATAAACAACTGTACAACTCATGGGGGGCAGGGAGAAAATGAAAGGGGAAGGGGGAGGTGTGGGGGAAATGGAGGAGGTAACAAGTTGAATAAGAAATGCACTCACTGCCATACGAAACTGTAACCCCTCTGTACTTCACTTTGACAATAAAGAAAAAACTTCCCTGTATATCTCTAGGGATCTAAACTCAATTGAAGAAATAATGATTAAAATATCAGTTTAGATGATATTTTTCTCATTTAATAATAAAAAATTGTGTAATGTTTTGCAAAAAAATATATCGGTTTAGTTGGTAATATTCTTCAGGGTAGGATTAAAATCTGATCTTGAATCCAAATGTTAGCTGTGTATTTTAACGTGGTTAGATGGAATTTTCCCCCCAAACCATCCACCACTACAGCCAAGGAGGAGGTCAAAAAAATTCCAGGGACCTTAAAACTCTAGCCCCAGGTCTGTTAATTTTGGTACCTAAAGGGGCAAAACTTGATTAAATGATTTTTCACTTCTATTTTTCCTACTGTTTTTTTCTGCATGCCAGAAAAATTATTCCTGGGCTTGAATTTGACAAGTCTATCAAACTAGTTATTAGTGATGAGGGGAAAGTGCTAAAATGAACATATGTATACCTATCCCCCATAGAAAACTTTCATAATACAATTCAAGTAGGCTAAGCATCCCACAGCCCTGATTCCTCTGTGGCATCCAAAGGCCAAGGACATTTATTTGGTCCCCAGATCTCTAACACAGTACTACTAACTGCAAGGCTAATCATTCCAGAACTTCTCAGTAGTGTCAAAATCACAGCACTGTTAATTCAATAAGGAAACATACTTTTGTGAAAATTTGGAGAAACAAACTCAAACTATATGGCACTTATTTCTTGGGACATAAGACATCAGAAAGGGTGTATCTGCTTTTTTGAATGTGAACAGAGCCACAAGTGGCAGAAAGAGGGAGGGAGGGAGCAAGGGGGAGAAGGGCAGAACGAAGTGGAGAGAGAGATGAAATTTATCTTGCCTTAGATCAAGTTTCACATAATAACACTTATAATAGCATATACCGGTAGGATTATCTTTCCCCGCCTACAAATAGTCTAACCACCCTCCAGTCATAAAAATCAGAGAGAACTAAGCCAAACAGCATACACCCCTCCCTACTTTCCATTTTATAGCAGCTGTGTGATTTCCTGAAGATTCTATTGCTGAAGCCAGGGACAAAAGCTCATTTATACACACAGTCTGCCAAGTCTCCAGTTTCTATTCTTCCTCCTTCTCTGTTCCTTCCCCTCCCCGGCTTTGCACTACCAAAGCTGAACTCTGGCCTTATAAACAGTTTAAGAACTAATCAGAAAGAGGAAGAAGAATCAGTGTAAATTGGCTAGCAAATGTACCCTGCCCTGTCCTCTCCCCTCTTGAAAATAGCCGCAACCCAACTTGGCAAAATAGTTTGCCTAAAGAGCAGGCACTCTATGAATGGAATGTCTTTTTAGACCCTTTCCTGGTATCCAGATTTACTCTGCAGCTCACCATCGTGGGTTAGTTCTTCAACAGACTGTTACATTGGATCTTCCAAAGACTTGGAGCTTGCTTCAGAGAGCAATTGCAAAAAGGCTGTACTGTGAACCTGGAAGACAGCAGGTAAGGAGATTTGGGTATACTAATACCCCAAATAATATGTGGTAAAATTCAGCTGATAGACAGATTTTTACCCAATTCCCCAGAATTTAAAGGATCACTAAGCTGTAATGCCAGCTTTCAAACTTTTCTGTTTTATTTCTCACCCAGAGACTTGCTAATCTAACCAGCCTGTCAACAAGTATTGCTCACTGCTTCAGCTAGGCATTCAATGTGGCAAAATATGGAGGGGACACTCCCCAAGCCTCTGGCACTTTTACAATGAAGCCAGACATGTACAGTCTGTTTGAGAATCCCATCTTGAGGGCACAATGGAGTTTCTCAAAGGTAGTAGCAGATTCCTTCAGCATGAAAAGAAAGTGAACAATGACTGTGGAAGGTAAAGCAGTAAAGAGAGACCTGGCACTTTCACAAGGTAGTTCACACTCATCCCACCTGAATCTCTCAATATCATACAATTTAAACAGACTATTACTGTCTGTGGTTGACCAGGAGGAAAGGGACTCACAGAGGTTAAGAAATTTTCTTGAAATATGCTGCCACAGCTAGAAATGAGTGAATTCTAACTTGAGATTATCAAAAGAATGCCCTCCCAACTGTAAAGGAATATAAGAAATAACTAAAAATTTAACTGTAAGAATGAGAAAATTCTATGACTGATTTTGTAGTTTACATATATGTAAAGTAGACCAGGTTGACAAAGAGCCCCAAATTCTGACATTTAAATCAGTATCTTTGGCCAGGAACATTTTTTTCTGACTTGAGATGAATAAGTTGTTTTCAAGGGTAAACAAATGGGCCTGATGGTCTATAGATTCAGTGACTCTGCCTTCCAATATTCACAAGTTGTTTTGAAACCTAAAAGTCAAAGAAGGTCATAATACCATGCATTTGTAAGATTTGTCAAAAATATAACAGACTTGGGGCTGGGAATATGGCCTAGTGGCAAGAATGCCTGACTTGTATACATGAAGCCCTGGGTTCGATTCCCCAGCACCACATATATAGAAAATGGCCAGAAGTGGCGCTGTGGCTCAAGTGGCAGAGTGCTAGCCTTGAGCAAAGAGAAGCCGGGGACAGTGCTCAGGCCCTGAGTCCAAGGCCCAGGACTGGCAAAAAAAAATAAGAAAAAAAAATAACAGACTTATTTGTATACTGCTTTAAATATAAGAATACTTATATTTCTACAAATTATTATAAAATACAATTAACTGCATTATATTTTATATTGATGAAATTTATACCCTTTCTTTTTTGTTTTTATTCTTTATAGTTTGCATACACTTAAATTTATCATATCTATTGTGACAAGTTTTAATAATTTAAAAATATTTTCATTGGCCAAGTGCCAGTAGCTCCTATCTGTAATCCTAGCTACTCAGGAGGCTGAGATCTGAGCATCACAGTTCAAAGCCAGCCTGTGAAAGAAAGTTCATGAGACTCTTATTTCCAATTAACCAACAAAAAGCCAGAAGTAGAGCTGTGGCTTGATTGGTAGAAGTAGCCTTGAGGAAATAAGCTCAGGAACAGTGTCCGGACCCTGAGTTCAAATCCCAGAACCAGCAACAAATAAGTCAGCTTAAGAGCCAGACAGTAACCTCTAATCCTAGTTACTCAGGAGGCTGTGACCTGAGGATCATGGTTTGAAGACAGCTCTGATAGGAAACAGTCTTTGGGACCCTTATCTCCAATTAACCACCAGAAAACTGGAAGTTAAGCTGCTGCTCAAAGTGGTAGTGCACTAGCCTTGAGTGAAAAAGCTCAGGACAGCACCAAGGCCCTGCGTTCAAGTTCCACAACCAACAAAAAAGGAGCCAGGTAGTATGCCAGAACAGAATGATGCATTAAGTAAAGTTTGCGTGTTGAGGAGAGGATGAATATAACATGGAACAGTATCTTCCCAATCCAGAATCAGCAACTGGCACTTTCCATTATCTTTTCCCTCTTGCTTTAATAAAAATGTTGATGGATTTATGAACTATTTATCTGAGATAAAAGCAAGCTTCTTCCATGGTACAGAAAATGATAAAATTTGCATTTGCAGTATCATTAGCTGACAATGAGGGATCCTACTGGGCAAGCACTGATTCCTAAGGTACAATCAACTTTGTGGACTTGGCACCATGAAAGGTATCCATCATAATCTTCCAATGTACATAACTCTGTATGGACTTTTACTTTGACCCATTTTGTTATTTCTCTTTTTCCTATTAAACTATCTCAATTTGCTGTAATACAGTTAAACAAGTATTACATATGCTCTGCCCTATCTGTGACACAAAATAAGGTGAGGTGCAGTCCCTGCTATTGAGTAACTTACAGTATTGGTGGAGCTAGAAAACTTACAGACTGTAAAAAACACAAGACAGTAAACCAGTATCCATTTTTATAAATGGCAAATTAATTCGGTAAAGACAGACAGGCCTAAAAGAATTTTTAGGACTTAGGATTGTGCTGAGCCAACTGCCATGCATATAGTAAATGGCCGACTCCATTATTCTAATTCAATGCTAGCCACAGAAACGATGTCAGAAATTGTATCAGGAGTGTGCTGAACACCTGCTAGTTATGTCAAGGAGCCTTATCTGCCTGAAGCAAATGAGTTAGGTTGAAGAAACCAGAAAATTTGTAGAGGCCAGATTGTTAGACACTGAATTCCAGGTAATTTCTAGAGGAAAGCTGTCAGCAAACATTGAATATGTAAGGGCCGAACAGAAAAACATTTTGAGCAAATGAGCCTGATAGAATTTCATCAGCTTTACTACATTTGGTGAAAACTGAAGCCAAAGAGACAACTTAAAAGGCAGATGATGATGAGACTCTAGTTTAAGTTGGTGACAGTAGGAATGGAATGCAAAGGAACTCATGAAACATTTAAAAGTAAGAATAAATAGAAGTTGGTGAGTGATTAGATGCAGGCATCCCCAGACAGGAAGAAGTTAGAAATGTCCCTAAAATTTTAAACCTATAGTATCTGGGCAGTGGTGTAATTACTATTGATTTAAAGGATGGTAACTTGGAGGTGGAAATTGGTTGTAAGAACTTCTGGGTTCTGATTTTCACTTATTGAGTTTGAGATGATACAATAATACAAGGAGAAATGTCTAACAGTTGATTAGAAAATAATGGCAGTGAATGTGAATGGGGGGGAGGCAAGAGATGGAGATCACAGTTAAATCTGAAGTATGTTTTGGGCAGGGCCATAAAAATGAAAAATTGTTTAGCGCAAACATATCAAAGAGATGATCAAAGTCTGAATCAGTGTCTACATCTTCAGGAAAAGAAAGTAGAAAAGTCTATAGAAATAAGAACTACAAACAGCTGGGAGCTGCTGGCTCATACCTATAATCCTAGCTAGTCAAGAGGCTAAGACCTCAGGCTTGCAGCTTGAAGTCAGCCAGGAAATTCCATGCGACTCTTATCTCCAATTAACCACCGTAAAGCTGGAAGTGTACCTATGGCTCAAGTAGTAGAGCACTAGCCTTGAGCCAAAAAGCTCAGGTACAGCACCCCAGCCTTAAGTTCAAGCCCCAAAACCAACACAAGACAAAACAACACAAAAAACCCACAAACATAAAAATAATTACTCTCCTCTAAAACAACTCAGGTCCTGGGTGTGGTCCCATTGTTTTTCTGCTCAATGCTAATGCCCAACCACTTGAACCATACCTCCACTTCAGGCTTTTGTGCAGTCTTTTTTTTTTTTTTGCCAGTACTGGGGCTTGAATTCAGGGCCTGAGCACTGTCCCTGGCTTCTTTTTTTTTTTTTTTTTTTGTTTTTGCTCAAGGCTAGTACTCTGCCACTTGAGCCACAGCGCCACTTCTGGCTTTTTCTATATATGTGGTGCTGAGGAATTGAACCCAGGGCTTCATGTATACAAGACGAGCACTTTACCACTAGGCCATATTCCCAACCCACTACTTCAGGCTTTTGTTGGTTAATTGGAGATAAAAATCTATGGACGTTCCTGTCTAGGCTAACTTTGAACCACGTTCCTCAGATTCTTCTCAACAGCTAGGATTATAGGCATAACCCACTGGCACCTGGAAGATTATTTTTTTTTATACTACTCACATACTACAAATGTTAGCATGCTGCTTCATACGCACAATGAGCACTAAATAAATGTTAAGTTATTGCAACATAAGTAAGCATTGGGAAGTTTTGCTTTGAGCTGTTTTCTACCTTGAACTCTGTCATAAATTCTTCAGAGCCTTACAGTAGCTGCTCTAAAATATCTTGCAACAGAGATGTCAACTAGAACTAGGAGCTCATCCTTGCTTTGATACTTTAATCAGCTGTGTACTCGAACAACAAGTTCCTGAGCCCCAGTATTTCTAATGTATCAAATGCAATGATATGATAATGGGAGTATTGTCCAAAATCTATTAAAACGACAATGTGAAAGCCACCTGAAAATTCAAATCACCATCCAAACAATTTTCTTTAAAACCCCTTCATTCCAGGATGATAAAATTCATAATAAAACTGACTGCAGCTACTTGCTGCTCCCTATACCACTTTCAGGCCAGAGGACTCACTCTACAGCTCACCAATCTCATCTTCATCCTAAGGACTATTAGTAGGAGACAATTCTCTGGTTGCCAATAGCACCTCCGTATGCTTCCTTGGGAATTTCAGGTCTTTTTTCTTCTTTTTTTGTCAGTGGTAGGGCTTGAACTCTGGGCCTGGGCACTGTCCCTGCCTTGGGAATTTCAAAGGACATGAAATGTTTTAAAGTACTACTTGAGAAGTATTTCTGGGACCAAACTATTCACTTTGTTTTCAGTAGGTATTATTGCCATTAAGACCATTGATTGTTAAGATTAAAAACTAAAGACCGAAATAAATTTTTACAGCAATTGCAGAATATTATAGCACAATATTCTGCTATTCTGTCACCAAGAGTATGGTTTTATTTCTCTTAAACCCATAGGTTTGCTTGCAATCACATTTCTATAATGCATAAGTTTATATACAACATGCACCTCTCCCTAGAATACAAAGACCAAAAGCCATTTTTAACCCCTCACCTGTGTTAGCTGGGTTTCTCACAATATAAACATCTATGCGGTTAGTGAGGGCTAGTGAGAGAAAGCTTTCCCAGTTATAACCAAACTCTTAAAAGGTAGATTCATATTAATCAACCGACAAAAAGAATGGATTTATAATACCAATTTTAGTTGCAGTGAGAAAATAACAACTGCTACAAAATTATTTCGATTCATTTCAAGTAGTGGTTGGATCCTCCTTCCTCCAAAAAGACAAAGACACTTAATCTTGTTAGATAAATATAGATGTCGTAGGTCCATTATTTCAAGTAACAATCCTAGTGCTTAGACACCTCACATGACAACTAGTTTGCCTTTAATTATGAATTCACATTGCATTGCAACTATATACGTTTATCATAAGTAGGGAAGGGAAGGGGAACATCAAAATGGAGAGAAAAAGGGTAAAATGCAAACCAATGCAATGGCAATATTTATAAGACAATCTGCTGGAAACCAACTGTACAACTGGGGGAGGAATTTGGGAGGGGAGAATGTGGGAGAAAAATGAGGGAGGAGGTAACAAGTTTGATAAGAAATGTACTCACGGCCTCACATATGAAACTGTACATCACTTTGACAATAAATAAATCAATTTTTTTAAAGAAAATGGCATAAGGAACGCAATAGAGGTCATTTGATTAAAATATAATATATTCATATCTGAAACACCATGGAGAAATTCGTTGATACAATTAATACACATTTAAAAATTGAATGACATGCCAAGCTCTGGTGGCTCACATCTATAATCCAAGCTACTCCTCACGAAGCTGAGATCTGAGGCTCACACTTCAAAGCCAGCAGGCACAGGAAAATCTGTGAGCCTCTTATCTCTGATTAATCACCAAAAAGCTGGAAGTGGAGCTGTGGCTCAAGTGGTACAGCACAAGCACTGAGCAAAAGAAGCTCAGATACAGCACCTAGGCTCTGAGTTCAAGCCCCAGGACTGGCACACACACACACACACACACACACACACACACAAAGGAATGACAGAGAAGTAAAACAGGGTATGTAGGTATCAGCAGAAGGGGGACAGGTGAACAGAGAGTGAATGAAGATGAATACAGTCAAAGTCATTTGTTTGCATGTATGAAACTAGAACAGTAAAACCTGTTAACATTGTTCTTAAAAAGAGCAAGGAGGTAAGGGAGAGTGATGGGTAAGTTTGTGTTATTCATGTATGAGTGTATAGAAATGTTACAATGAAACCCACCCTTTGTACAATTAATGTATACTAATTTAAAAAAATCTTTAAAAGCATTCTTCATAGTTAAGTAAACAGGGGCATATATAAATACAAGTTGTACCACATAAAACTCTTGCATCTCATTTAATCATTCTATCGTATCACTATTTCTCCCTTTTCTCTGCCCTACCCATCCTTCTTCTGGATTGTGAAGGGATATAGATACATGTGACAGAGAAGAGAAAGAAAAATCTTTAACGTTTTGAAAGATGTCAGTCAGGGAGATGGCCTCATAGCAAAATCAAGAAAGATACAAAACAGGCCCTTGGACATTTAAACATGTAATTAGTTTTGGTTTTTGGTGAATAATATATGATTATCTTGTTTCAGTTTTTGTGGGATGAATATAACCCAGACATTTGATCTCCTACTTTAATATAACTGATGGAAAAGGAAAAGAATTGAGGTCTAGACTAAGACTTCCTGGCACATTCATATTTTGAGTTTTTAATCAATCTTCTTTCCTGTCTCTGATCCCCCCACCCCCAAAAAAATCCAGTTAGGGATCACATTTTGAGGTGCCTCAAGTACAAGCTTTGATTAGCCTTTGTTTTTACATGGGATTATCTTTGAGCTGTCATGAATTCAGCAGCTAAGTGGAATTGCTAACCATAACAACACTCAAACATCTCTGACATGCCCTGTGCACTTACTCCAAAGTGCATCATAGGCAGCCTCTAGGCCTCCTAAGATATTAAAAGTTTCTTTTCATTTAAAGATGGTTAACTTTTTGTGTGTGCCTATGGTGTGCCTGCACATTGTCCCTGGGCCTTTTATCTCAAGGCTATTACTCTACTACTCGAGCCACAGCTCCATTTGTAGCTTTGTGGTAGTTCATTGAAAATAAGAATCTCAAGGACTTTCCTTCCCAAGCTGGCTTCAAATCTCTATCCTCACATCTCAGCCTCCTAAGTAGCTAGGATTAAAGGTGTAAGCCACTGGTACCAGGCTTAAGTTGGTTAACTTTATGCTTAATATGAATTTGAATTGTTATTTAAGACATAAGATCTTCAACAAAAAATTATCTCCTTGAGAACAACTGTCTTGCTTCCAAGATTAAGACATCTAAATATGAAGAGATTAGGGGCAGGCCTCAGATTCAGTAGTACACAGTGTCTCCGGGGTTCAAAGGATTCCAAGTCACAAGTAATTAGGTACAGATTCCACAGGCATCCCCTGGTTAGTCCTCACAAACTGTTCAAAAATATATAGGTTTTCTGGAAAATAATTCGCCAAACCAGGAGTGGAAATACCACCCTCCCCCGCCACATACCCACACTCATATTCTCATCAAGATCTCCATTGCTTTTTTATAACCTGCATTTCCTTCAAGTCTGATCTCATACACCACTTTAATCTGATTTCTCTGCTTGAGGCACAGTTTTATGTTGGGGTTTGGACAACCCCCACGGGGAGAATGGTAACCACAAACTCTATGAAAGAGCACTCAGCCTGGCCCTCCGCCAGCGGAAGGCCAAAGGCGTGCTCACATGGACCTGCGCTAAGTTGAGGAAGGGTTGCTGAAGCCTCCCCTCCCCCCAGTCCCCTCACATGTTACCAAGGGCGGAGGCAAAAAGGAAGGCATCAGGGACACGCTGCAGTGGTGGGAAGCGTCTCAAAGACTTTAATATGGAAGGGCACTTATATAGAAGTAATGGCGGGAAAGAAAGGGGGCTGGCCAAAGGGTCAGTCATAGGCTAGGGACCACGTTCATCAAGTGACATCACGAAACTTCCCTTTGTGGGCGGGACAACCCCATCATGGTGGCACGCACGTGTTCACCTCCCAAGGGGTGGAGGCCAGAAGGTGGAAGGGACTTCCATTGTCCCAAGGCTGGTGGAAGGGCAGCCTTCCCCAGGCCATAATAATCCCCAACAGTTTTACTGTGTCATTATCTCTGAATGCCAGTCAAAGGTACTCTTAGTCTTGGTAGTACCCCATGTCTAAATTCCAGGTGTTAGACAACAGGATTGCCTGATGTGATGAGTATAATGTTCTCACCAGGAAGAAACTGAGCTACTGCAGACAAGTCATCTGACCACTGTTGACTATACAGTATCATCCATTGTGTTCACTTGTAGATTTATGGGCACTTTCTAGTTACCACCACAATTGAAGGAATCCATGCAGCCTTTGTTTCTTTGGCTCTGGCATACTTTGCTTAATATATTTTTCCCAAGTCTTTCCATTTCTTTATGAATTGTACAATATCATTCTTTCTGATAGATGAGTAGAATTCCATTGTGTATATATACCACATTTTCTTGATCCATTTGTCCACTGATTCCTTATCTTGGCTCTGGTAAAAATGCTGCAATGAACACACACACAAACACACAGACACACAGACACACACACACACACACACACACACACACACACACACAGGAACATGATAAATTATATAAGACTCTTAGACATTCACACACTGAGGCCAAAGGAGTGGTTGACAAATGCTCAATAATCATATAAAATGTTTTATGAAATGAACTTGAATAAAAATAATTAAGAGCCATTTTAGTGCCTATTGTTGCTGTTTTTGCTTTCTTGTCCTTTTGTCTTGTTTGTATTGGGGAGGGTAAAGGGGCACAGAAAAGGTGGAACAGGGTGAAAAATACAAGAGTGATACTCACTAGGCACTATGTGGAAAATGAACTGTACATCTTATAGGAAGGAATGGGAGGAAAAAACTGGGAGAGAGAGCGAGGGAAGGGGAGACATGGTTCAAAAGAATTGTATTCATTACTCATTACCTGATTCATGTAACTAATCTCTCTATATATCAACTCTACAATAACAATAAATTTTTAATAAGACAATACATTATCAGCACCCCTGTAGATTTTAATACCAGTAAGAAAGCTGCTAACATATCTCTGGAAATACTAAGTAAGAAAAGTACTTACTGGGTTGATAGATGCATAATGATGACAGGAGAATCTTCCTGTGCCCGCCCCAAGATCTTTTTTATTATCTTAGTGAAAAGCCAGTGAGATTCTTAGGATAAGCATATTGTATACAAATTAAATCTCCAAGAAAGATGGATACTTTTGCTCCAATCAAATATGTATCATTGGATAAACATTTATCATATATTTTCCTATGTGGAAATCTCTGTGATAGGTTAGGTTTTGAAGTCTTGAGGTGATTTTTTGTTTTGTTTTTGGCCAGTCCTGGGCCTTGGACTCAGGGCCTGAGCACTGTCCCTGGCTTCTTCCCGCTCAAGGCTAGCACTCTGCCACCTAAGCCACAGCGCCCCTTCTGGCCATTTTCCATATATGTGGTGCTGGGGAATCGAACCGAGAGCTTCATGTGTAGGAGGCAAGCACTCTTGCCACTAGGCCATATTCCCAGCCCCTTGAGGGTTTTTTTAATGGGACTGGATTTTGTTTCCTGCCCAGTAGGATTCCACAATCTATTCAGGAAGACAAGAATCCTACATGTTAAAAATACAACACAACTGTGATATAACAATCGTTTCCATAACATGGAGTTCATTTCACTTAGCATTATCTTATGTGTTCATAAGGGAATAGCTATTGGGCTTCTGTGATCCTCTGCTGTGACTTACCTAAACCTGTGCTAATTATTCCCTATACAGGAGACCATATAGTCCATGTTTCTTTGGGTCTGGCTCACTTCACTTAGTATAACTTTTTCCAAGTCCTTCCATTTCCTTACAAATGGGGCAATGTCATTCTTTCTGATAGAGGCATAAAATTCCATTGTGTATATGTAACACATTTTCCTGATCCACTCATCTACTGAGATTCTAGCTATGACAAATTGTGCTGCGATGAACATTGTTGTGCTGGTGGCTTTAGTGTGATTATGTTTGTGGTCTTTTGGATAGATACCCAAAAGTGGGGCTGCTGGGTCATAGGGGAGTTCTATGTTTAGCCTTCTGAGGAATCTCCATACCGCTTGCCATAGTGGATGAACCAGTTTACATTCCCACCAACAATGAAGTAGGGTTCCCTTTTGGCCACATCCCCTCCAACAGTTGTTATTGTTAGTTTTCTTGATATAGGACATTCTTACTGGGGTGAGATGGAATCTCAATGTTGTTTTGATTTGCATTTCTTTTATGGCCAGTGATAGAGCAGTTTTTCATATGTCACTTGGCCATTCTCATTTCCTCATCAGAGAAGTCTCTTTGTAAGTCTTTAGTCCACTTGATGAGGGGGCTATTGGTTCTTTGCTGTTTTGTTTTGGATGAAGGTAATTTTTTTAGTTCTGCATATATTTTAGAGATGAGGCCTTTGTCTGTTGAATGGTTGGTAAAGATCTTCTCCCAATCTGTGGGCTTTCTGTTTATCTTGCGAGCTATGTCCTTTGCCCTGCAGAAGCTCTGTAGTTTGATGTAGTCCCATTTGTCCAACCTTTCTTTGATTTATAGCCTTTCTGGGTCTTTGTTGAGGAAGTTCCATCCAGTGCCAAGGGGCCCAAGTGTTTCTCCTACTCCTTCCTTTAGTGTTTTCAGGGTGTCTGTTTTGATTTCAAGATCTTTGATCCATTTGGAATTGATTTTGGTGCAGGGTAATACTCTCAACGTGCCATATGTAACTGTAGCCTCTATTATTGATGATATTCCTGTATCACCTTCCTGTGGTTGTACCTACACTATCTCTGTATCTTATCTGAGTATATTGAAAACTGTGTATACTGGTATTAGAACCAGGAAATTGGAAGGGAATACCAAAATCGAGAGACACAGGGTAAAAAAAGACAAACAACTACAAAAGCAATACTTACAAACTGTTTGATTAAAATGAACTGAACAACTGAACAACTAGTGGGGGGGAGGGGGAAGGGAAAGAGGGAGGGGGAAGGGGGAATAAGGGACGAGGTAACAGTACAAGAAATGTATCCAATGCCTAATGTATGAAACTGTAACCTCTCTGTAATTCAGATTGATAATAAAAAATATTTTAAAAATACAACACAAGGTAGCAAAATACTCTTATGGACACAGGTTTTTTTTTAAACATAATACAAGTTCAAAGAGAGAGATGAATACGGGATGAGGGTGTCAAAGAGAGTGCCAGTAAGTAAGGTCATAAAGCAAGCACTAGCTAGTACTGGTGGTTTATACATGCAATCCTAGCTATTCAGGAGACTGAGATTTGAGGACTGAGGTTCAAAGACAGCCTCATCACAAAAGTCTGTGGGATTCTTTTCTCCAATTAACCATCCAAAACAAGAAGTAGAGGTACTTCTCAAAGGTAGAATTAGAAACTTGAGAGAAAAAACTAAGGGACAGCCTAAACCCTGTGTTCAAAACTTAAAAATCTTCAAGTTAGCTTTAGAAAAAAAGCAAAATGATAGAACATCCAGCTTTAAAATGTTTGCAACTTTGGAGGGAGGGGAGTCAGAAGGAGGAGGGAAAGTGGGAGAAAAGGAGGGAGAGGATAACACTGTTGGTAAAGAAATGTACTCATTACCTAACTTATGTAACTGTAACCCCTCTGCACATCACCTTTACAATAAAAATAAAGTATAAAAAGGCAAAACAAGCTGATCCTAGTATGAGGTTGAAAGAAAATTTTAAAATATGATGCCATGCTCTACTTTAAAAAGCAATCAAAATTGTTGATTGTCCTGTTTAGTTGTATATCTGTCCAACAAACCTAAATGTCTACTCTATCAAAAGATTAATTTAACATAGTTCCTAACATCTCTGATCTCAGAGATATATGTTGAACAGCACAATAGACTTTTTTCACTTGATAACAATAAGCTACAACCCCTGTACTACCAAAAATGAATCATAGACTAAATAAAGAAAAAATAAGTCTTAGGGACTTTACCAAATAAAATAGGGTTCAACTGGGCTGCATTGTCAAAAAGTCTAAGGTTCCTACATCTTGTCATTGTTCAGCAGAAGTGGAGGAAGTATGTATGTGCCTTAGGAGGCTCAGCTCTGAGTCCCAACCTCCCCCACTTCCTCTTCTGCTTTGGCCCTTGTCTTGTTACCCCACCTCTGTTGGCAACCCTCCAATACACAACCCATCCGGTACATGCAAGCATTTACTAGAAAGGTAAAGGAAGTCCCGGTGAAGCATTCAAGTCAATAGAATCATAAAACTACATCCAGATACAGATTTAATCTTTTGATCTCTTCTGCTTTCAATTCAAAAACACCCACCATCAGCCCAACAGGGTTTTTAGGCTTTCTTTTTTTAAGACATACTATTTTAACATTTTCTTTCCACCTTATACTAGGATCATCTTTAAGTAACTTGTATTATGTTTTAAAAACCTATGTCAATAAGACAGTATTCTGCTACCTTGTGTTGTGTTTTTAACATGTAGGAATCTTGTCTTCCTAGGTAGATTGTGATATCCTACTGGGCAGGAAACAAAATCTAGTCCACTTTTTTTTTCATTTCTTTATTGTACAAGTGTTGTACAGAGGGTAACAGTTTCATATGTAAGACAGTGCATACACTTCTTATCCAACTTGTTACCTCCTGACTCATTTCCCCCCTCCCCCTCCTCATTTTCCTCCCCCCCCACCATGAGTTGTACAGTTGGTTTATACCATATAGTTTTGTAAGTATTGCTGTTGCATTGGTTTGTCTTTTTATCCTTTGTCTCTCAATTTTTTTTTTTTTGGCCAGTCCTGGGCCTTGGACTCAGGGCCTGAGCACTGTCCCTGGCTTCTTCCCACTCAAGACTAGCACTCTGCCACTTGAGCCACAGCGCCGCTTCTGGCCGTTTTCTGTATATGTGGTGCTGGGGAATCGAACCTAGGGCCTCACGTATCCGAGGCAGGCACTCTTGCCACTAGGCTATATCCCCAGCCCCTGTCTCTCAATTTTGATATTCCCTTTCCCTTCCCTAGTTCCAATACACGTAAATATAATATCCAGAGTACCAAAATCAGTTACAGTGACATCAGGAGTAAAACCATGGGAAAGAAAGACAAAAGAAAAAGGGCATAATTTCACATGGTATGTTGAAAATAACAGCAACAATGATAAACCACTTTTTCCATAACTTGGTGTTCATTTCACTTAGTATCATCTTATGTGTTCATATGGGCATAGCTATTGAGCTATTGTGATACTAAGTGATCCAGACCCAAAGAAACATAGACACTATGGTCTCCCTCACTGGGAATAATTAGTACACATCTAGGATAATCCTGTCTCATTTTTAAAAATACTTGAGTCTTAGGATTCTCCTTAGGATTCTGAATCAGTCTCTTACCTAAGCCATCTCCTCCATCCCACCAAGCCACTTATACTTTCTTTGGTTTAAGCTCTTTGCCTTCCTCAACAGGTGAATTATGCCTGACCTGTCCCCTTTTCTGTCTTCTCATTGATTTAAAAATCAGAGAATGGAGTGTTCTGCCTTCTCTCTTTTTTTCCCATCATTTTCTCTTTATTCTCTTTTAAAGTAGTGAATCCATTTCTTGTCAAAATTGCCACTCCCTTCCCTCACTTTTCTCCCACTTCCCTTCCCCCACCTCCTTCCAAGTTGTACAGTTAATTTCCAACATATTGTCTTTTGAGTATTGCTGTTGTAGTGGTTCACTCTTTGTCTTTTGTCTCACCATTTTGTTGTTCCCCTTCTGTTCCCTAATTCAGATAAATGTATATACAATACCCAGGGTACGAAAATCAAATACAGTGACAACAGAGGATAAAACTTAGGAAAGAAAAAAAATAACTTCACATAGTATAATAAAAGCAACAATGGAAAACCTCTTGTTTCCATATCTTGGAATTCATTTCTTTAGCATCATCTTATGTGATCATATGTACATAGCTACTGAGCTATTATGATCCTCTGGTAGGACTATCCTAGGCATATACTAATTATTACAAATGAAGGAAACCATGGAATCTATGTTTCTTTGGGTCTGGCTTACTTAACTTAATATGATTTTTTCCAAGTCTTTTTATTTCCTTACGAATGGCTCTGCTCTCTTACTGACTTTTCAGGTATCTTTCTACCAGATTGTACCTTACTAGGGGTGTCTACATTTCAGTTCCCCTCTATATAATCATTTCTATTCCTTCATGATGACACCCTTCATGATGACAAAAGAAAACTCCTTGTTCCACCCTCTGAACACACTCTCTGAGGAGTTAAGTACTCTATTACTCAAGAGCACTTAGAACTACACAGCTACTCCTCTTCGTTGCCCAAATTAGGAGACAAAATCACAGGGGGAAAAAATGAAAAAGAACACATTTGCTCCCATTACTGTGCTCTCTGTCTGCCTAAATGATAGCCATACACGAATACTTACAAAAATGAATAATTGCAGTACTGGAATAAATAAGATAATATAACCACATATCCAAAAATATTTGCTAAAAAAAAAACAACTTCAATCTGCATGTTGAAGTATAAGTAAACATTCTCAGGTTCCCAGGTTCACCTCTTTGAATGTGTAAGTAAAAAAAGGATTCAGGGTTCAAGTATCTTCAAGTAGCCAAGACATGATGAAATCAACTAAGTTGATTTTTAAAAAAATAAAAGAAAAGAAGGTCAGGTATTACAAAACAAGAAGCAACGGAACTTGATGAGGGATAAGATAAAGGTCGGGTAGAATCAAATATGACTACTACTAAATTCTATGCTTCCATATCTAAAAGACTATTTATTAGTAACAATGAAAAGAAAACCAGAAAGGTTAGTTGAGTAAGTTCACGTGGAAGGACAGGATGTTGAAATTAAGGGAAAAAGTCAAGTGATATGAATGTAATAACCTAGTAGACAACTGAAAATGAGAGACTAAATTTCAGATGACAAGTGTATAGCTGAGAGAGGGTTGAGTCATGCACTTTAAAGTTGACACGTATGCTAAGAAATAAAAAGGGACAATTTTTCCCGTGTCTTATTCCCTCTAGTTTTGTGTATGAAAATTTAAAAATTCATTTTAATATTTAAGTATGTCTTCTCTTGGATTCTCTTTCTAACTGGTTGTATCATTTTTTTTTAATTTTCACATCAAGGCGATTTTTCATTTTCTTTTTTTTTTAAGTTTTTATTATAAAACTGATGTACATAGAGGTTACAGTTTCATATGTTAGGCATTGGATACATTTCTTGTACTGTTTGTTACCTTGTCATTTTATTAGTTAATACAGAAGTAAATTAACTTTATAGCAGAGAGAGAGAGAGAAACAAAGGGCTAAGGATTGGCTACAATGATGGATGATCTCAACTATCTGAACAAGGTCATTGATAATGGAGATTAACAGTAAGAGTGAGACGGAGAGCAGCAGGTCACAATTACTGTATTCTGGTTCCAAGTTTCTCACTACTTTGGTGTTTTGAGCAAGTCATTGCCACTTTCCTTCCATCCTCAGATTTCTGAGCTTTTTTTCTCATATGAATGTCTATTGCATCAGGATTTTAAAATTCCCTTCTGAAGCTGGGAACTCCTAGTTCATACCTGTAAATCCTAGCTACTTAGAAGGCTGAGATCTAAGAATCACAGTATGAAGCCAGGTCAGACAGACAAATCTGTAAGACTCTTATCTCCAATTAACCAACAAAATACTATAATTAAAGGTGTGGCTCAAGTGGTAGAGCACCAGTATTGAATGGAAGCAGCTAAGGGAAAGTGCCCAAGCCCTGAGTTCAAGCCTCAGTATCATTAAAAGAAAAAAAGAATCCCCTCTGGCTCAATCTGGCAACTATTCTTTTGTTTTCTTTTCTTCTTATTGTAAAGGTATGTACAGAGGGGTTACAGTTACATAGATCAGATAATAAGTACATTTCTTTTTGTCCAGTTTCACCTCTTCCCTTGTTTTCTCCCAGTTTTCCCCTTCCAAACCCCCTCCCCCACAAAATATATACTTTATATTCAACGTGCTGTCTAGTGAATATCACTACTGCGTTAGTTCACTTACCATTCTGTACTCCCCACTGCCCTCCCCAAAACAGATAAACTTACATACAAGACAAAAAGTACACAAATCAAAAGCAGTGACAAAAAGTGAAAAATAAAAACTACACAAAACACTATACAAAATTTTTTTAAAAATCTAAAAACCCCGATGTATGTTCTCCTTCCTTCAATATCTATTGCTCTGATATGTTTATCAACCAAAGAAACCATTTTCAGTTGTGCAAAATGAAGTGGAACTTACATTTTATCTTATTTTATAAGATAAATGGCAACTATTCTTACAATTTAAAAGGGCACATTCTAGCTCACACCTGTAATCCTAGCTACTCAGGAGGCTGAGATCTGAGAATCTCAGTTCAAAGCCAGAGGGGGAAAAAAAGTCCCGGCAAGACTCTTATCTCCAATTAACCACTCAAAAACTGAAAGTGGCGGGGCTGGGGATATGGCCTAGTGGCAAGAGAGCTTGCCTCGTATACATGAGGCCCTGGGTTCGATTCCCCAGCACCACATATACAGAAAACGGCCAGAAGTGGCGCTGTGGCTCAAGTGGCAGAGTGCTAGCCTTGAGCAAAAAGAAGCCAGGGACAGTGCTCAGGCCCTGAGTCCAAGGCCCAGGACTGGCAAAAAAAAAAAAAAAAAAAAAAAAAAAAACTGAAAGTGGTACTATGGCTCAAAGTGGTAGAGCACTAGCTCTGAGTGAAAGAGCTCAGGGACAGTGCCCAAGCTCTGAGTTCAAGCCCCACGACCAACAAAAAGCAGGCACAGTCTACTGAAATAAGTCGACAATATAATTTAAATTTCTTTACATAGAAATTTCTTTACAGCCATTCATTTTTTCCTACTACAAATGCAAACTACTATATCTCAAGTTTGTAAAGGGATACTGAGGAAGGAGGGGAGCTAAAATAGTTGAAAGTGAAACTTGCAATCCCTGCTTTCAAGGAACATGCAATGTAGTCAAACCTATTGGCCTCACTTTCAACCAAGCTACAGTAGATCATAATTCAGCTGTCATATTTCAGCACTTTCTTTTTCTTTTATGTGACAGTCTTCTTTTTAGCCCCACTACCTAGAGAATTTCCCCATTACCTAGAGGATAGGCTCAAATTCTCTAGAATGGTATGTAAGACCTTTTATGATTTTTTGTGACTTAGTTCATACATTTCCAAACTAATTTTCTTACTTTTAAACCTCATACCCAGATCATTCAGAAAAGAAACACAAACACACACACACACACACACACACACACATACACACACATATATATACATTCATCATCTTATATTTCAGCTACATAAAAATATTAGATGTTCCCTAAACATAGCATGCTATTTAACACCCCATGCCATATTCATCCTTTCTTCTCCCTCTAGAATTCACTTTTTTATCTGTCCACCTGCTCTCTTTTATAAAGCCTTTTTTCTAGCATATACACACAATTGAGTATTTGTTATCTGTGTCTTTCTGCTGATATTGTTGCTGTTGTTTTGTGACAAGGTATATGACTGTCCTCAAACTTAGAATCCTGCCTCAGCTATTAGAGTGCTGGAATTATGGGTGTGTACCACCTTTCAAGGCTTTCTCTGTGTGTTTATATATTCCTATTGCAACAGCTGTAATAGGGCAAGGCCTTCACTTGTTAATACACGTGTATTTCCTTCTAGTAAGAAGGACATAAGCAGGCCTGTCCTATTTTCCAAGAGTCTAGTACAGAATTCATACCTATTAAGTTTGATGGTGCTGGGAATGAAACCCAGGGTCTTGTACATACTAGTCAAGTACACAATATGTTCAACTGCCATGATTTGCACTGGTATCTGAATTTTTCTTATGAGTCAATGTTTAGTGAAAAGACCATGTGAAATCTAAAACTTAACGATGTGGTGTAGTAGAAATAACAATGGACTGAGTTAAATGTCCTGGCTCTTGTCACTAATTCAGTGTGTTGTTTCAAGCAATCATTTTATCTTTCTGGTTAA
This sequence comes from Perognathus longimembris pacificus, assembly GCF_023159225.1. Classification (NCBI taxonomy): domain Eukaryota; kingdom Metazoa; phylum Chordata; class Mammalia; order Rodentia; family Heteromyidae; genus Perognathus; species Perognathus longimembris. Next base: position 56,103,111 of record NC_063188.1, read on the forward strand.
TGAAGGGGGTGTGGCTAGATGTTTTCTCAAATCCTCTTCCAACACTAATATTTATAAAGAACATTAGAAGATTTTTATAGCTACTTCTAGTAACTGCCTTATATTAAGTGGCTCTGTTGAAAATTGTTTTCAATATCTTGATACACTTTCTTTTCATTGTTTTGTTTGGTGACTTGGCTCACCTTAAAATTTATGGGAAGGGCTGGGAATGTGGCTTAGTGGTGGAGTGCTTTCCTAGCATGCATGAAGCCCTGAGTTCGATTCCTCTGCACCACATAAACAGAAAAGGCCAGAAGTGGTGCTGTGGCTAAAGAGGTAGAGTTATAGCCTTGAGCAAAAAGAAGCCAGGGACAGTGCTCAGGCCCTGAGTCCAAGCCCCAGGACTGACAAAAAAAATTATGGGGGAAGAGGTAGCAAGTTGAACAAGAAATGTACTCACTGCCTTACATATGAAACTATAACCCCTCTGTACTTCACTTTGACAATAAAGGGAAAAAATAAATAAGATATCTCTTCTGTATGAGCAGGAAAAAAAATCATGGGACTAAAATGTTCATCCCTTTTCATATGATTCATTCTACAACTGTTTGGTCTCAGAGCCTCATGAAAGCCAGAACATCACGACACTAGTTAAAGTTCTTCTTTGTCTTGTCATTTCTCGTTCTAAAAGGTACCTAGGTGGCACTGGTAGAATTTTCCTACCAAACTACACCTTGAAGAAGGAAATTTGATATAACACAAATAGATTTACACTGAAAGAAGAGAGCCTGAGAAATAAGAAAAGTATAGTGGACTGAGACTTACTTTCTTCTCTATAGCAATCAGGAGCTTCTAAAGAGAGTGAAGGTGCAGTGAATAAGGTGTGTATCGTAACTAACCCCATTCCAGATTCAAAAGCAAGTTGAAACTTGTTTCTTATACTGAAGCCAGCTTTATTTTTTTAATCTCCACTACAACTAAACAGTACATTTTTGGCTGTTCTTTAACAAACTGAATCAACTTGCCGGGTATTCACCTTTGTTACATCCCCTATCCCACATTTAAAATTACAAAGTTATTCAAAGTTCTAACCCACACTGACCTGACCTCTATACAATCCCCCCCTTTTTTGTTTTTTACCAGGATATTGATCACATTGTTGTCGGCGAAGGCCAAGACCCTGTGGCTATACCACCCCCAAATCAACAAGAATCGGGTATCATCTTCAAGCATGATTTTTGCCACCTACTCAAGGCCAGTCAGAAACATCTATTGAGATCTCACATTGACCCAAGCCCTGGGAACATAAAGACAGTGAGGCATGTTCCTTATCCTAAGAAGCAGTAGTTATGAATAAGCAAAGTTCATAAACATAGTAGACACTTGGAAAGTATTTTTGAATAAGGTTATATATAGTTGATCTGAAGCGGTAAGCTATATATCTATGCCATTTTTTTTATTTCATTATGAAAGTTAAACTTTTTTTTTTTTGGCCTGTCCTGGGCTTGGAGTCAGGGCCTGGCTTCTTTTTCCTCAAGGTTAGCACTCTGCCGCTTGAGCCACAGCGCCACTTCTGGCTGTTTTCTATATATGTGATGCTGGGGAATTGAACCAAGGGCTTCATGTATAAGAGGCAAGCACTTTTGCCACTAGGCCATATTCCCAGCCCCTGAAAGTTAAACTTTTAACCAAACTAATGAGCTCTTCTCTTTACAAATCCAACTTAATTCCTTAAGACTTATTATATAATATAAACTGATCTTGAAAGCAATTTGTAACTACCTTTCTAGCCAAAATGTATAAGGAATCACAAAAAGCCCAGAATCACCAAAGCAATTCTGAGAAGAAAGAAAAAACAATGCTAGAAGTATCACAATTCCAGACTTCAAACTTTATTACAGCACTATAGTAACAAAAAACAACTTGGTATTCACACAAAGTAGATCTGAGGACTAATGGAATAGACTAGGAGACCCAGAAATGAACCCATATACCTACAGCCATCTAATTTTTGACAAAGGAACCAACAATACATGTTGGGAAAAAGATGGCCTCTTCAGCAATTGGTGTTGGGAAAACAATGGACATCACATGTAGAAGACTAAGACTAGATCCCTATCTCTCACCATGTACTAATATCAATTCAAAGTGGATCAAAGACGTCAATGTAAGTAAGACCGGACATCTTGAAATTTAAACAGGAAGGACTAGGAGAAACATTAGAACTTATTGGCATAGGCAGGAATTTCCTGAATAGAATTCCTGGGCCTCAGCAAACAGGACAGAGAATTAATAAATGGGATTACATCAAGTTTAAAAGCTTCGTCATAGCAAAAGATGCAATGTCTAAGATAAACAGTTAAAACTCAGTTTCCAGCTTGATGTTTTAAATTTTTAGCCAAATCCCAGTAGGTTTTATTGAATTAATTAAATTAGCAAGATGGAGGTAATTTAGATGAGCTTCGCCAGCCATTTTATTTTATTCTACTTATAATGACACCTCAAGTTTTTAATTGTATAAGCAAAATCAGTTCAATCTTATTTTATTCAATTCATAACTTCTTTTTTTGTATGTGTTCAAGTCATGGAGACTGAACTAAGGAACTGGGTGCTGTCCATGAGCTTTCTTGCTCAAGGCTAACCACATGGGCCACAGTTCCACTTCCAGGTTTGGGGGGAGTAGTTTAGTGGAGATAATTGTCTCAACTTTCCCTCCCCAGGCTGGCTTCAAACCACAGTCCTCAGACCTCAATATCCTGATTAACTAGGATTACAGATATGAGCCACCAGTGACAGCTACTGGTTGTATTTTGTTAGAATAAAACAAATTACAAAACTTGTTCAACCACTCTGAAAAGCAGTATGGAGGCTCCTCAAAAGACTAAACATACAGATTACCTATTACCCAGTGGTTACATTCCTGGGCATGTATACCACGAAACACAAACAACACCACTGCAAAGCTACCAGCACAATCATGTTCATTGCAGCATTGTTTACCAAAGCCAAGATATGGAATCAATCCAGATGCCCCTCAGTGGATGATTGTATCAATAAAATGTGGTATATGTACACAATGGAATTCATCCATCAGGAAGAATGACATTGTACCATTCATAAGGAAATGGAAAGACTTGGAAAAAATTTATTAAGCAAAGTAAGCCAGACCCAAAGAAACATAGGTTGTGTCATTTTTGGTAACTAGAATGTGCCTATAAATCTACTAGTAAACAAAATGTATGATAAAGGAAAATAATACACTTGGGCATGATAAATTACATGGGTCTCTATGCATTCACACAGAGTGAGACCAAAGGAGAATATTCTTAGGTGAGGATCACACAGGTGCAATAGCTATGTGCATCTGACTATATAAAATAAGATTTATCAAAATGAACTCCAGGAAATGAAAACAAGAGGTTTCATTTTTTGTTGCTGTTTTTGTTTTCTTTTCTTTTGGTCTTGTTTGTTCATTTATCTTTCTTTGGGAGGGTAAGTGGGGGCAGACAAATGGTAGGACAAATGGTAAACAAATGCAGCAGTGATACTACTAGGAGAATGAGAGAAAGGCTAATACTGTTTAAAAAGAAATGCACTCTTTCCAGGCACCCATGGCTCACAGTTGCAATCCTAGCTACTCAGGAGGCTGAGATCCAGGGATCATGGTTCAAAGCCAGCCCAGGCAGAAAAGTCTGTGAGACTACTACTTAGTACTTTACTACTTAGTAAAAGCCAGATGTGCTGTGTCTCAAGTAGTAGAGTGCTAGCCTTGAGCACAAAGAGGCTCAAGGACAGTACCCAAGCCTCGAGCTCAAGCCCAAGGACAAGAAAAAAAGAAATGAAGGGAAGGAAGGAAGGAAGGAAGGAAGGAGGAAGGAAGGAAGGAAGGAAGGAAGGAAGGAAGGAAGGAAGGAAGGAAGGAAAGAAGGGAGGGAGGGAGGGAGGGAGGGAGGGAGGGAGGGAGGGAGGGAGGGAGGGAGGGAGGGAGGGAGGGAGGGAGGGGGGAGAGGGGGGAGAGAGGGGGGAGGGAGGGAGGACTGGACCACAAGAAAGAAAGAGAGAGAGAGAAAGGAAGGAAGGAAGGAAGGGAGGGAGGGAGGGAGGGAAGAAGGAAGGAAGGAAGGAGAGAGAGAGAGAAAGAAAGAAAGAAAGAAAGAAAGAAAGAAAGAAAGAAAGAAAGAAAGAAAGAAAGAAAGAAAGAAAGAAAGAAAGAAAGAAAGAAAGAAAAAGAAAGGGAAGGGAAGGAAGAAATTCACTCTATCTGGCTTACATAACTGTAACTCCTGTTTACACCACATTTACAAAAACAATAAATTAATTTAAAGGAAAACAAATTACATGACTTTGTAGTTGGGAGAAAAACAGATCATTTGTTTAGGTTATTCAGGTCTCAAAAAGTTCCCAAATTATAGTGGAAAAATATTTTCCCAGGAATCAAAGCCATTGAAAGCCTAAAGAGGAGGTTTGAGACATCTGCTAAGATCTTTATGGAAAGATGATTGAGCCCATATGATCAATCAAGACAGCCACTACCTAAGAGATACTAAAAAATAAAACTAGGGCTGGAAATGTGGCTTAGTGGTAGAGCGTTTGCCTAGCACGCATGAAGCCCCGGGTTTGGTTCCTTAGCACCACATAAACAGAGAAAATAAAACTAACAGTAAGGCCTCATAGCTACTCAGGAGGCTGAGATATGAGAATCACGATTCAAAGCAAACCCAGACAAGAAAAATCACTGAGACTTTTATCTTCAATTAAACACCAAAAAGCCAGAAGTGGAACTATGGTTCACATGGTAGAGTGCTAGCCTTGAGAAATAAACATCAGAGACAGCTCCCAGGCCTTGAATTTAAGCCCTAGGATCAGTGTGCATGTGCGCGCGCGCGCGCGTACACGCACAGAGAGAGAGAGAGAGAGAGAGAGAGAGAGAGAGAGAGAGAGAGAGAGAGAGAGAGAGAGAGAGAGATGCCATAATTACAAAAGGGGTAAGGGCAGGGAGAAGAACTTAATTCCTGGAAATTAGAACAAATTTAAGTCATTGTGATTAGCCCTTGGCTTCGAAACCATTGTCAAATCTAGAACTATTGTGCTACATTTAGAAGGTTTGACCAGGCCTGTATCCTGAGTACAACTTATATATTCACAAAGGAATCCAGCTTTTCCTTTAGATGTTTACCTGAGGAAGCTAAGGGAGCAATCAGTAGTTTTAATTCAAGGTTGCAGGAAGCTTAGGTCTGTGTTCTTTGCTGAAGTTGTACATCAGTTATATTACTTGTTCTTGTACCTTGACCTTTGTATATTTACAGAATGGCCAGAAGGGACTCTGGAAACCATATGGTATAACCTTAGTCTATTGCAAGTAAGTGAAGGGATCTTATAGAGGAAACAATTCCCTCCAAGATCCTTCAGTCATCTACCACAGCCTGAGATATGACCTACATCTTCTGCCTGTCAGTTCTGCAGACATTCCCCTAAGCCCATTGTCTTTCTCCATGCAAGGTTTCCCTCTTGTTTTGACATTAACAAAATGAAAGAGAAAAAAACGGATTACTTCAAGTCAGCCAATATTTTTTCAGTTCTTTTTTAAAATTTGTATTATCTTTAAGAAGTTGCATGAAGGAGGTGTTTTTTAACGAAACAGTTTATGAATACAATGCATCTTGATCAGTGTCATCCCTTTAAACTGTCTCACTCCCTCCAACCACCCCTTCCCTTACTTTTCTTTTCCATCGTGGGGCTTGAACTCAAGGCCTAGGCACTGTTTCAGAGCTCTTTCACTCAAGGCTAGCACTCTACCACTTTGAGACATAGCACCACTTCTGGTTTTCTGGTGGTTAATTGGAGATAAGCATCATATGGACTTTCCTGCCTGGGCTGGCTTCGAACCAAGATCCTCAGACCTCAGCCTCTTGAGTAGCTAGAATTAGAGGCATGAGCCACCAGTAATTTTATGGTACATACATTGAATTCTGGACTGCATTCTCCCTCCCCCTCCCCATAATCATTGCTCTATCCTTTACCCCTTGGTCCCATTCCTAGACAATAGTTAAAAGGCTTTATACTATGTACAGAGGAAATGCAAAGTTGTCCTTCCATTTTACTGAAACTGAAGAATCACAGACATGACTATAACAAATAGGAAATGAAAACTAGCAAGAAATAAAGGGGAGAGAGCAACAGGAGTAGGTGAAGTGAGAAGGTGTAAATATAACCAACGTACTTCATGCATATGTGCGAAAATAGAATGATGAAATCCATTAATATGTTTAAAAGGAGGGAGTAAGATGAAAAAGTAATAGAGGGGATGAATTTGATCCAAGTGTATTATATGCATGTATGGAAATAGCACAATGAAACCCCTTGGTATAATTCATAAGCACTAATAAAAAAGAAAAGCAAAAACCAAAATACTGAAGCACTTCAAATGAGAGAAATAGGAGTTTAGGCTGAGAGAATCAAGAATGACTTTATTATTTGAGTAAAAACAAAACAAGGAACTAAATGCTAGTGGTTCATGCCTATCATCCTAGCTATCAAGGGAAGTTGAGATCTTAAGATTATAGTACAAAACTAGCCCAAGCAGGAAAGGTCTGTGAGACTTAGCTCTAATTAACTACCCAAACGCCAGAATTAGAGCTATGACTCAAATGGTAGACTGCCAGCCTTGAACCAAAAAGCTAAGGGAAAGCACTCAGGCCGAGTTCAAGCCCCAGGACTGGTGCCAAAAAAGTTACTATTACCATTTTATTTAGTAGAATATACTAGCCTAGAGGCTATGTAGAGACATTTGTGGACCATTAGTTCTATCTGAGCCATGCATAGCACAAAAGTGTAGAATTGATTCATGTTTGTATGTAATTCTATTGCAGAAATTAAATAGAGTTGCATGAATATGAACTGGGAACTTGTATTATAATATCTCTGAGCACTGTTATTTACCTTGCTTACTAGATTTTGATCATTTAGCAGGTTCAATAGAGGTTAGGGGCTGATGGAGAGCGAGTATCCTCTTCCTTATAAGAATAGTTTTGTAGGGGCTGGGAATATGGCCTAATGGTAGAGCACTTGCCTCATAAACATGAAGCCCTAGTTTCATTCCTCAGCACCACATATATAGAAAAGGCCAGAAGGGATGCTGTGGCTCAAGTGGCAGAGTGCTAATCTTGAGCCAAAAGAAGCCAGGGACAGTGCTCAGGCCCTGAGTCCAAGCCCCAGGACTGGCAAACAAAATCACATATTTATACTGTTACTTTGTCACCTCACCTCATCTACCTAGTCATCTAAATATGAACGGTAGCATGTAATATCAGCAGAATCTTCTATTAGAGACAAGATTCCCCCAAGAAAACTGAAAGGGAAAACAGGAAAATGAACAAAATTATTGAATGCTTGGTATATGCAAAGCTAAAAATTCTAAAACAACTATAGATTGACATTGTCTTGTCTACGGCCATACCACCCTGAATGCACCCCATCTTATCTGATCTCGGAAGCTAAGCAGGATCAGGCCTGGTTAGTACTTGGATGGGAGATTGTCTTGAAATCTTAAATGTGGGGACTAAAAACCCACTACATGTGGTTCAGAAATGTGACATTTATTCATGGTTACATAGAGTGAAATTATACTTTAGGATCAGAAAGGCTTTGTCAGTCCTGTGGCTTGAACTCAGAGCCTGAGCACTGTCCCTGAGCTGTTTTCTCAAGGCTGGAACTCTACCACTTGAGCCACAGCATCCCTTCCAGCTTTTTCTCTTTATGTGATGCTGAGGAAGCAAACCCAGGGCTTCGTGCATGCTAGGCAAGCACTCTACAGCTAAGCCACGTTCCCAACCTCTTGTTTTCTTTTTTATTTCCTTGTTACTCAGTAGAGACCCTATAGTTCTCCCCTGTTACTACTTGCTATGAATAAATTGCAGGAAAGTGATTATTTTGTTGGCACTGGGACCACACATAAAGAAAAGTGACCAGTCTCTCTTGGGACCTTGCTGACAGGAATGAAGGCTGCCATAGAGAGCAAAAGTTCAGAAGAATAGTACTTGAGTTGTCCTGTTGAAGAAAGCCCTTCCCTGTTCAATTCTTAGAGATTTACTGTACTCTTATAGATTATCTGATGTAATTTAATTGAAGAGAAGAGACATATACTTCTTAAAACTCCTGTGAAGGTTACATAACAGTCGACCTGTGAACATATATAAGCCAAATACCATCATAAGTTTGTAAGGAAAAGTTTTTTGAGATATCCCAAAACTACAAAGAGATTTATGTTTTTCTTCCCAATACTGTCCCTAAGCAAACCGAGAAAGATATACGTGATATCTTTAATGTTCTAAATCCTATTTTTATACAGAAGTAGGTTTTTTGTATAGAAATTTCCAAATGATTGTCCCCTTTGAACTTCATTATAATTCATTTGTAATTATAAAAGTTCCATTTTATAATTAATAAGAGAAAATATTATTTCATAGAGAGGACTATAACACTGTATTCATCTCTAGATATAAATGTTGTACTCACATGGCAGCAAACATCTGTGACTAGTCAGGGTCTGGGTTTCAAGTCCTCCCCCTGGGATGTAAAAAATGGAGTAATGGAATTCAGTGACAAGCCCTAAATCTTTCAGTAAAGTTTTGATATCCCATCACACATTTTGAATCTATACTTAGGGCTACTAAATTCCCATGACCCTTTTGAACTGACTCTAAGATCATTAACTTTCTTTTCAATCTGATTTCAGTTTGGGCATCCTCTGACATAACATAAGAAGCACTAACTACCCTAAGGAGGAACATTTGTGAAGGGTATTGCTGTGCCAGAAAGAGGTATGGCTCCATTTTCAAAATGAACTTTGCTTTTTAAACTTGTAATTATTTTAACAAAGTAACTGTACTAAAATAAAATCAGGTCGAGGTATGCTTATTGCTTGCTTTCATTAACCAATTATTGACTCATTTTATGCTAAGACAACTCTTACTATACTGCACTGTAACCACTCCACATCTTTGAACTATTACTCCTCATCACCTATGAGCTATTTGGAAGCAGGTATGGGTCATTAGACTTCTTAGGTTTCCAAAGGAACTCTCTGTGCCCATTTAGTAGAGTCACATGATTGGGGGACCACAGTAAATAGGTGGGAAAATGAATTAAATGCTGATTACCCCTGGAAAGCCATCAGACTGGCTTGCATTAAATGATCTCAACCTTTCTAGAGTTAACTACTTGTTTTAAACTGTTACAGTCTTCTTTTCTGGCCTAATACAAATCATTGATTTGATTTATATATAAACAATTGAACCTAAATACTAAAATGTACAGGTTCTCTGAGGGCTTCAAAGTTTATTAAATGGAACTAAAGACCACCTGTTTCTCTGTTTCTTTTCCATTGTTGTCAGTTTTATTTGGCATCTTTCATTCAAATATCTGAGGATTTCACATTATTTGTAACATGTAATAAACAACTAGTCTATGTCAGTAATATGGGTATTTTTAACCCTTAGCCTATGATTTAGTAACTTGCTTAATACTTTAGGAAGCAACTTAATTTAAACAGTTATTTTAGGCTCTAATGCTGGAAATATTTTTTTAATTCTTATTTTTTATTGTTATTATAAAGTTGATATACAGAGAGATTACGGTTACATAAGTCAGGTAATGAATACATCTATTTCTTTCTTCCTTTCTTTCTTGTCAGTCATGAGGCTTGAACTCAGGGCCTAGACATAGTCCCTGAGCTTTTTCACTCAAGGATAGTGCCACAACTCCACTTCGGTTTTCTAGTGGTCAATTAAAAATAAGATTTTCACAGTCTTTGCTGCCCAGGCTGGCTTCAAACTGCAATCCTCAGATCTCAGCCTCTTGAGTAGCTAGGATTACAGTTGTGAACCAGAGGCACATGGCTATGACTACATTTCTTTTTGGACAATGTCACCCCTTCTCTCACTCTCCTCCAGTTTTTCCCTCCCATCCCCACCAACAAATTACATAGTTCATTTTTCAACAGTGTCTAGTGAGTACTGGAAAGATTTTTTAATTGGAATAAGAAAATAACTCTAAGTGATTTCAAGTGATAAATACTGCCTTAAATAATAAATTTATCTATTATTTATTTACTCATTCATTCAGTATTATTTTAATGTAGTAAATTCTTTATTTATATTTTCATTGTATTTTATGAACTCATAGTAACCATATCCAATCAGAAGAAATGGAAAAAAGAAAAATCTGTAGCTATAGGAAAGTGTACTAAAGAATCTGCTTTAATTTCACATACCAAGCAAAAAACCCAGTTGAGAAATTCACAAATCAGAGCAAAGTACTGACACAATGTGTCATCTTTGAGAACATAACCTTAAAATCATTTTGCAAAAAAAATCATTTTGTATTCACTTTTCATGTCAAAATACACTGTAACCATCTGTGGAATGACCACAATGAACTCAGCTTGTACTACTAACGGATGCTAATAAAAAATGGATAAACTATGACAGAATTTCTAGTTTTAGTTCAAAAAGTTATTAATTTGGGCTGGGGATATAGCCTAGTGGCAAGAGTGCTTGCCTCGGATACACGAGGCCCTAGGTTCGATTCCCCAGCACCACATATACAGAAAACGGCCAGAAGCGGCGCTGTGGCTCAAGTGGCGGAGTGCTAGCCTTGAGCGGGAAGAAGCCAGGGACAGTGCTCAGGCCCGGAGTCCAAGGCCCAGGACTGGCCAAAAAAAAAAAAATAAATAAAAATAAAAAAAAAGTTATTAATTTAAAATAAAAGAACTTTTTTAAACTTGATCATTTTGTTTAAAAAATTCTAAATATGGATGTAGTATTTAATAGTTTAGACCAGTAGAAGAATGTGTCTTACAATAGTAAATATATACAAAAAGTTATCTACAAATGAAAAATACTGCTATATCTTCACAGTGGCATAAAAAACACACTGATCACACAAAGAATTCTCTCTAGATCTTGAAAAGTTCAACTGAGTGACAGAAATTTGAAGTTTGCCTCAAATCTTTAACTGAAGTATTAATTCTATTTCTCTAGGTTTTTAATAGTGATTTTTAAAAGGTCTACATGACAAATGTCATGGAGTTTTTTCCTTTTGTTTATGGCCAGGTTAATTAATGATTAAATAACAATAATGTTTCACAATTACAGTGTATTTAATGATATCCCGTTTAAAATAAAACTATACAAAAAGAAATGTACTCATTAGGGGCTGGGGATATGGCCTAGTGGCAAAGAGTGCTTGCCTCATATACATGAAGCCCTGGGTTCAATTCCCCAGCACCACATATCCAGAAAATGGCCAGAAGTGGCGCTGTGGCTCAAGTGGCAGAGTGCTAGCCTTGAGCAAGAAGAAGCCAGGGACAGTGCTCAGGCCCGAGTCCAAATCCCCAGGACTGGCAAAAAAAAAAAAGAAATGTACTCATTACCTGACTCATGTAATTGCAATCCCTCTATACATCACCTTTATAATAATAAATTAAATTAACTTTAAAAATAAATTAAATAAGCAGGGCACCGGTGGCTCACACCTGTAATCATAGCTACTCAGGGGGCTGAGATCTGAGGATGACAGTTTGAAGACAGCCTGGGCAGAAAAGTCCCTGTGAGACTCTTATCTCCAATTAACCACTCAAAACCAGAAGTAGGGGTCTGGGAATATGGCCTAGTGGCAAGAGTGCTTGCCTTGTATATATGAGGCCCTGGGTTCGATTCCTCAGCACCACATATACAGAAAATGGCCAGAAGTGGCGCTGTGGCTCAAGTGGCAGAGTGCTAGCCTTGAGCAAAAAGAAGCCAGGGACAGTGCTCAGGCCCTGAGTTCACGGCCTAGGACTGGCCAAAAAAAAAAAAAAAACAGAAGTAGTGCTGTGGCTCAAAGTGGTAGAGTGCTGGCCTTGAGCAAAAGAGCTCAGGGACAGCACCCAGGCCCTGACAGATTCAAGCCCCACAATTGACAAAAATAAATAAAATAAACTATACCAATGACATATTTATATGTACAGCACATCAGTTATCTGCCCTCTGTCCTGAGCTTCACCTACCCTGATTTCTTTCATAACATATCTGACTTATTTGAATAGACTTCAAGTTTTTGAACAATGACCGTAGATTTCATTTCTTTACAAAAACATACATGACTTCCATTAGTCAGTCTTACTAGTGGTTTCTTGATTTGGAATGGGATCCTCTTTTAGTTTCACTATTTGAATGGGGCCTTTATCAGTATTTTCTTCTACTTCACTGAAGACTACTCAAGAAACTTAAGATACTTCAAATCCCCCCCAATTTAAGGAACTTCCATCAAAAGACACAGGATGCTTTTTAGTAGGCTGAATTCTAATAGCAGGTTTTTTTCTTTTTATTTGTGCTTTTTAATTCCACTTGGCCTTCAGCTAATAGCACACTACTACTGGAACTTCAACTCTGGACCTTAGCACTGTCCCTTAGCATTTTTTTGCTCAAGGCTAGCATTTAACCACTTAAAACATACCTCTACTTCTGACTTTTTGGTAGTTAATAGGAGATGAAAGTCTCACAGACTTTTCTGCCCAGGCTGCATCAAACCATCTCACCCTCTTCTGAGTTGCTAGGATTATAAGCATGAACCACAAGCTCTTGGCTAAGAGAATAGACCTTACACATCTTACCATAGACACACACACACACACACACACACACAAACACACACACATTTTCTTAATCTAGGTGTTTTGTTTTGCTTTATCTTGCCTTGTCTTGCCTGGCTTGGCTTTGCTTTGCTTTGATTTGATTTGATTTGATTTTTTTGAGACAGTGTCTAACTATATAGTCTAACCTGGCCTCAAATTCAAGATTCTTTTATCTAAGCTTCCAGAGTACTGGAACGACAGGAGTGCAACATCATGCTGAGCTTCTGAAGATTATGTTAATTAATTTGATGATGGTAGTGAGTTCACAACATACACACACACACAACACACACACACATATATATGTATGTATCAAATTATCACAGCATGAAATGGTTCTGATAATCATTTCATGGTATGGTATGTCAGATCATCATGTTACCACATTGTGCATGTATACCAAATATATACAACATTTATTTGCCAATTAACACAATAAAGCAAAGGGGAGAAGTTATATCAAAAATCTTGGGAATATGATGGCAGAGATAAATTTGTCCAAAATGTACTGGGTGCACATGTGAAACTATCACAGTGAACAGTCTTCATACAACAAATGTATGCTAATACAAAATTACCTAATATTTTAGAAAGAATTCTACAAAAAAATCTCAAGAGCACCATCTAGTGCCTCACAAAATAATACAGTCCAGTTTGAGGAAACACCCCAAACAGGATTAATGACAAAGACTAGATTAATTTGGGGTGGTTTCCTTTCCTCGCACAACAGAACCGAAGGCAAATATCATAATTGCAATGCAGAGAATTGGCATGGTGGTCTCATTTTTCATTATGACCTCAGAAACAATCTTTGATTTTTAAAAAGCTTATACCAAATGTTCTTGGTGCTAAATAATGACACTTTTTTTGTACTGGTCAGGGCCTAGGTGCTGTTCCTGAGCTTTTGTGCTCAAGGCTAGCACTGTATCACTTGAATCTCAGTTCCACTTCTGGTTTGGGGGCGTTGGGGGATGGTAGTTAGTTTGAGATAAGAGTCTCACAGGTTATCCTGCCTGGGCTGGCTCCAAACCATGATCTACAGATCTCAGCCTCCTGAGTAGCTAGGATTACAGGTGTGAGCCACCAGTGCCTGCCTCAAAATATTTTAATGAAAAAAAGTATATGGGTAAATATGAAATCCTTGAGAACAAGTCTATGATGAAAACAAAGATGAACAGCTACAAGAAACTTCCTCATTCAACAAGTATATTCCACCTAGTTATACCACATCTTATTCAAAGCTTTAAATTGTGGTATGGACATTTTTTAGCTTCTTTAAATTTAATTTTGTGGTATAGACTTTTTAATAATATATTACTTTCTGGATATTTTCTCATCATTAATATTACTAAATCACTTCAGCCATGGTGTTCTGTGGTTCTAAAAAGAAGCAACCATGTCCTAGATCAAGAATCTCCCCATCAGTGTGAGTTTCACTAACAAGTTAGATTGTTTTCCCTAACTATGAGCAGCACCCAGCACATGATCCCCAGGATGCTAGGCAACCAATTTCCATATACATTCCTATGTTTCCTCATTTTGAGGGAACCTAGCATCTTCATCCAGATTTTACTCTGTAACAGAATTTGAAGTGCCTATCACCAGATGAGGCCAGCCAGCCTAGGCTTCATAGTGAGTAGCTAGCCTGGGCTATGTAGCAAGACTCTGTCTAAAATGACAACGTAAAGAAAGTGGCTGCTGGAATATAATAGAAGGTGAACTTGTTCAAAGTACACTATACACATCTGTAGAAGTATCACAACGAAACCTGTGTGATATGGCTCAGATTGAGAAGTGGCTGGGATAATATTCCCAAGACCCCAATAGTTATATCAAACAGTTTAAGTACTATGCTCAGGCCTATGATCTTAGTTGGCATGACATATATATATAATATCCTCCACCCTTACCTCTGAGGAAAAGGAAAGAGTGTGGATTGCTGCCCAGGCACATGCTGACATATGCCTACTGCTTAGATAATGACTTTCCAGATGGCTGCATGTGAATAGAGAATATGATAGGCATATTTTGAGTCTGTATAAATATTAATGCTCTGATGCTTGGCTAGAGTTAAGTCCCTAATTAAGGCTATAAGTTCTGCCAGTTACCTAGGTAGATACTTAAACAGGAAGCTTCTGCATGGAGTCCTCCCAGGGGTAGGCCTTAAAAAACCCTCTTGTGCCATCTTAATAAAGAAAATGGAAAAATTAAAATAGGTAATACATTCATATATGTGATACTAGTATCTTAAAGTATTTTGTAATTAAAAATAGGGTAAACTTGGGCACTGGTAGCTAGGATTACTAGATACTCAAAAGGCTGAGATCTGAGGATTATGATTCAAGGCCAGCCTGGGCAGGAAAGTCCATGAAACTCATCTCCAATTAAGCACTAAAAAGCCAGAAGTGGATATGTGGCTCAAGTAGTAGAGTATTAGACTTGAGCACAAAAGCTCAGGAATAGCACCCAGGCCCTAAGTTCAAGCCCCAAGACAGGACACACACCAAAAAAATAGGGTAAGAAGGAGGAAAGTACTCGGAATATGGTAGAGGGAGTAAAATTTTTCACTGTGTATGTATGACAATACCATGATGAAACCCCCTCACACTAAAACTGTACACTCATTCAAAAGATTCAAAAGCAAAAGGAGGGGAGAGGAGGGAAAAGGAAGAGAGGGGAGGGAAGGGAAGGAAAAAGTTTCGTGAATACCTATAGGACGTGAATGTTCCTCCCAGAGGCAAGGTACTATGGCTTCATGCAGTGGTGAAAAAGTATACAGACTAACAATATGGAATTAAATATTAATATTTCTATAATTTAAGTTATAATAAAATTGGACATGTTTTTTTCTTTATATTCAAGGCATTGAGAAGAAGAACTAGAAAATCATGAGTGTTGTCGGAAATGTGACAGGATCTTCTGCCGGTGAGAACATATGCGGGAATACTATTGATGAATTCCGCAACCACGTGTACTCCACCATGTACTCTATGATCTCTGTTGTGGGGTTCTTTGGCAATAGCTTTGTGCTATATGTCCTCATAAAAACATATCATGAGAAATCAGCCTTCCAAGTATACATGATTAATTTAGCTGTAGCAGATCTACTGTGTGTGTGCACACTGCCTCTCCGTGTGGTCTACTATGTCCACAAAGGCATTTGGCTCTTCGGTGACATTTTGTGCCGTCTCAGCACCTATGCCTTGTATGTTAATCTCTACTGTAGCATTTTCTTTATGACAGCCATGAGCTTTTTCCGATGTGTTGCAATTGTTTTCCCAGTCCAGAATATTAAATTGGTAACCCAGAAAAAAGCCAAATTTGTGTGTGTTGGCATTTGGATTTTTGTGATTGTGACCAGTTCTCCATTTTTAATGTCTAAAACTTACAAAGATGAGAAAAACAATACCAAATGCTTTGAGCCTCCTCAGGACAATCAAGCTAAAAAACATGTTCTGATCTTACATTATGTGTCATTACTCATTGGCTTCATCATCCCTTTTATCATTATAATTGTATGTTACACAATGATCATTTTAACCTTACTAAAAAATTCAATGAAGAAAAATCTTCCAAGTCGTAAAAAGGCTATAGGAATGATCATAGTTGTAACAGCTGCTTTTTTGATTAGCTTCATGCCTTATCATATTCAACGCACTATCCATCTGCATTTTTTACACAATGAAACGAAACCCTGTGAATTGGTCCTTAAAATGCAGAAATCAGTCGTTATTACCTTGTCTCTAGCTGCATCAAATTGTTGCTTTGACCCGCTCCTGTATTTCTTTTCCGGGGGAAACTTTAGGAGAAGGCTGTCTACATTTAGAAAGCATTCTTTGTCCAGTATGACATATATGCCCAAAAAGAAGGCCTCCCTGCCAGAAAAAGAAGAGGAAATATACAAAGAATAGTTTAAACTCATTTTCACTGTAAACCAATGAAAAGACTTTCCCAAAAAAATATTTCCCCACATCTTGTATAAGAAAAATAAAATTTTCTACTAACAGTGTACAATGATGTAACTTCATATACTTATAAATCTATATCATTTATGAATCATCCCATTATGAGATATGAGCCACCTTATATCCCACTATGAAATATATTTTAAAAGTTCATTTCACAATTATGAGCTAAATTATAAATGGTTGTTTGACCATTCTCCAGAAGGTGGAAAATATTTGTGGTTTTGCTCTGTGAAACCAAATGTGAGGTCAAGGTTTTCCTTCTCCAATAAAAGCTGTACAAAGGCTAAGAACAAGACTTTTAAATCTAGCTTTAAAATTAGCAAGTAGTTCTCAATCATCTTAGCATATTCCTTTGCATGCATGCCATCAGATGAGAAGCAGAGATGACCCAGTGCTACATAAAATGTACTGTCAGCCTCTTTCTTTGTAGTACTAACTAGCTAAGGGGAAGAGAGGCCATTCCTTTCAGGAGAAAATGTACAAGGGCTCATTCAGCCAAATGGCCATAAAATCTCCATGCAATGTACAATCTGGAAACTGGGGAAGGCCAGTGTATCATCCAATTTTCTTCTGCCCCTGCCTCTGAAACTCAGAAAAGAATAGTGTTTTGTTGCTCATTGCAGTTCCTATAAGAAATTGTCTTCCTACTTGATATAAAATCCTTCCTTAAGAAGCCAGACCAATGGATCCTACATATGAACAAAAGTAATTTTTTTGCCAGTCTTGGGGCTTGAACTCAGGGCCTTGGCTTCCTTTTGCTCAAGGCTAGCACTCTACCACTTGAGCAACAGTGCAACTTCCTGCTTTTTCTGTTTATGTGGTGCTAAGGAATCCAACCCAGGGGTTCATGTATGCTAGGCAAGCACTCTACTAAGCCATATACCCAGCCCCAGAAATAGAAATTTATCTGATGAGAAGAGAGTCTACTTTTCTACATTCCCATTACTAGGATCAAAATTTACTGCAAAAGATCTCTGAAAAACATATTGAATATCCATATTACAAATTGTTTAAGAAACTCATGTATTTATATACAGGTGTGTAACTATAAATTGTTGCTCTGTGATATGCATTTAAGGATGAACGTTTATTATAATCTGTATTATTGTTTCATGCTTTGTACTTTTTTATTAGTCTGTTGACAAGATTAGCAAAGATGTGTTTATAGTCATTTTAGATTACGATAAAAACTTTGTTGTTAAAATAGTGGAAAAACTTGGTAATGACTAAAATATATTAAGGCAAGCTTTTGCTGAAGTCAAGTCTGTTCCTTAAATTTGGGCTTCCAAATATTTGTACATTATCACAGAAGAAATAAATGCTAATAGTGAAGAAAAAAGCAAAACTATGAAAGAAGTTCTATCTGAATCAGTACATTATTCCCAGATTCCTTCCAGCAATGGGGAGAAAAACATGAAGGGAAAGAGCCTCTGAACAAAGTAATAACAGGTACCTATGCAGTTTTTGTCTAACGTACCTGGAACCTGACAGTACTGATACTTTTACTCTGTCCTGCTTCCCCTTGCTTGAGGCAAAGATAAAACACGGTATTTGTCATAGAAGTCAGTCCTCACTTCTCACTTACTAAGCTTTATGCTATTCAGCATATGGTAGAAGAGTACTGCTCTGGAAGCCAAAAGACATGGTCTCTATTGCTCATTGCTTGAGTAATTTTAAGCACGTGACATAAACTCTGATCCTCAGCTTCCTCATTTGTAAAATGAAAATGGTATTTATTACCTTCCTTATTTAAGAAACTCAAAATGCTTATGAAACTCAAAGAGAACAGGCATGTTCAAGTTTTACCTTAAAATATATAGCAAGATGTAACTCTAAAGTGTTTAGAAATCATTTTATTATTTAAATGCATTTAGGGATAGTTTTGCTACTTAAATATACTCATTCAGATTTACTATACCAATTCTCAATTTTGAAAGAGTTAGAACAGTTAGAATGACTAGTTAAATTCTCTGCCACAAAAAAAGAACTGTGTTGCTTGTTTATTCTTACTTTCAGATTTTTGTCATTTCCACTCACAGATCCACTTGTGTCATATGAAATATACTATAAAACCTCACTCAACAGCAAACGCACCACGAATTTCATATTCTTTCATTAATTATGCATTTATAAATTATACCATACTGCTTAGTACTTGCCTAATTTCTCTCCTGAAGTACAGTGATCCTTGTAGAAATTACCAGCTCACTGAAGCAACCGGCTATCTTTAAATGGTATTATACAACATTTAATGAGCTGTGTGTGTTTTCCTTTGCTTAAAGTGTTTTATTTGTACTTGTATATTTTAATTCTTACAGGTACCCTGTAAGATAGATATCATTAATATGCCTAGCTTGCTGAATTAAAAACTGAAGCACAAAGCCAGGCAAGCCCTCGTGGCTCATGCATATAATCCTAGCTATTCAGGAGGCTAAGATCTGAGGATGACAGTTCAAAGCCAGCTAGAGTAGGAAAGTTATGATAATCTTATCTCCAATTTACCATTCCAAAACCAGAAGTAGCACTGTGGCTCAAAGTGGTAGAGTGCTAGCTTTGAGCAAAAGAGCTCAGGGACAGTGGCCAGTCCCTGAGTTCAAGCTCCATGAATGACAAAAAAAAACAAAACTGAGGCACAAAGAAGTTTATTAACTTGCTCATCATCACACAGCTAGCAAGTATCAGAACCAAGGTTCAAATATAGACAGTCTGACAAACAGACCATGTTCCTTATTTACTGTGCTCCTCTGCAGCAAAGTATCATTTATAATTAAAGTTCTAGAGATATGCTATGCAATATTAATACCTATAGTTAACAATACTAAATTGTACATTTTTAAAGAGGACAGATTAAATGTTTATATATGGAGAGAGAGAGAGAGAGAGAGAAAGAGAGACAGACCTACAGCCAGAGGCACAGACAAAAAGAGGAAGAGGGTGGGGATATAGCCTAGTGGGAAGAGTGCCTGCCTCAGATACACGAGGCCCTAGGTTCGATTCCCCAGCACCACATATACAGAAAACGGCCAGAAGCGGCGCTGTGGCTCAAGTGGCAGAGTGCTACAGCCTTGAGCAGGAAGAAGCCAGGGACAGTGCTCAGGCCCTGAGTCCAAGGCCCAGGACTGGCCAAAAAAAAAAAAAAAAAGAGGAAGAAACCTATTTTTAGTTATTGTTCATTCATAAAGCTAGCTTTTAACGTTTAAAAGGTTTAGCTATCTGCACACATTAAGCATGACCTAAAGCATATTATTTTAGTCAGAAAACAGTCCTAAGAATATTGTATGTATGGGACAATATTAGCATATGAAGGATCTTCATGTTTATCATTCTTAGTGGAAATATAATACCCTGGTGGCACTAACACACCACAGTCTTCACACACTTTCCTTTCAAACCTCATCAGTTATCCTACCTTACCTTTCATTATATACCTAATGGGGGGGGGTTAACCAAGATTACTTCTGTATTTTAAAAAAATCATATTTGATCTTAAGGGAAAATTCTGTATTTTAGTTTTCAGAATAAAGATAAATGGTTTTATGTGTTCATCTCAGACTGTAAACTTTAATGATAAAAATCTTCTGGATTTTTAGCTCCAGTCACATGATTTTTTTGTCTTTTTAATTTTTAACTGTCTTTTAAAGATAATTAAATATGTTTGTCAATACCTACCTCTTACTAATACTTTAGTGACTCTTAATTAATGAAACTTGAGTGGTGAGACTACACGTCAGATCAGTGTAAATTTGTAGACCCTTATAGTAAGCTCCAGAGCACTAGGGGTAGGAAAAGAGGCACATTTACGTTCTGTTCCACTTCATGTAAACCATCTGGATTGGATTGGTTTAGCCTGATATGAAAACAGCAAAACATTTCTTAGAGGGGAAGGAAGATGGCGCCACCACAGTAGGGAGGCACCCCAACTAGCTCCAACTGAATAGCGAGCTGGGAACTCCAGCACCCAACACCCCATCAAGAACCCAGCAAAGCTAGCAGCCAGAAGCAACAGAGAAATGCAGGAAATGAAAAAAAATAAAAAAAGAAGAGCCTATAACCTGCAAGGAGCCAGAAAATCTCCGGGATACCCACCCCCCACCAGCCAACCCTGGCCTGAACAGGGCCAGGCTGGGAAAGGGAACCTGGCACCAACAAACCAACTGCCGAAAAGTCACACCAGGAGCACAGAGTCCAGACAGCAGGACTCCACGGACCCCAGGGGGTGCACGGACCGATTGAGACAGACGGCAGCGGACAGGAGGTATGGGACCACACGGCCGGGATCAGACGTGAGCGGCGAGAGAACCGGGTGGTGCAGAAGGGGAGAGCCAGGGCCGCCACCACCAAACGACCAATTGCCACACCACAGCACCCCACCCCCAAAGGGCCAACAGCAGCGCGGGACACACACACAATCCAGGACCAGTAAGTTCCCCATTACCCCCTAACCCAATGGGAGACCAGCTATCAGAGACCCAAACCCTACAAAGAAGCTAGAGCTCCCTCCCTCCCCCTCCCCACCCCAAGGGAACAAAGAACCCCCAAATCAGGCGGCAAAAGGTCCCTTCAGACTGTGGGAGGACACAGAAGCTAGCAGGGGCGGAGCAGCACCAAGGCAGCAGAGGAGCCTGAACCGGCCACACCAGCCCCGCCCCCTCCCCAACAGGGGCCCGGGGATCAGCAGGCACTGGAAGTCCCACCTGAGGCGCCTGGTCCTAGCGGACTTTTTGAACAAAAGTCACAGGCTCACTGGTGGGAAATACCAGCCCAGCAGGGACAACTGGGCCCGATCACATGCCCCCCTCGCATCGGAGGCGCAGAGTCTGTGGGCACCAACCTGCGCCAGAACACTTGATCCTACTGGGGCCTATACATAATGCCCCCCACAGCAAACTCAGGGGAGGGCACAAGCACACCCCAACAACCCAGGCCCGCTCTGGTAGGCGTACCCCGCACAGGTGGGCAGGGCCCCCCAGCGGCAGCACCCACTCAGATTGGTGCATTTCGCACAAATGGGTGGGCCACCCCTCAACAACACCAGCCCGGAGCAATCCACACAGGTGGGCGAACCGCCTGAGAGGTGAGCTCCTCTGACCAGATTCCAAGTGGAAAAAAGAACCAAAGAAGAGAAAAGCCTCCACGCCACACTGAATCAGCAACCAGCAAACCAAACCCCCACCAGGGGCACGGTAGGGTCAGCACAACACAACAGGAGGACACTATCCCACAGAGAAAGACACAGAACCTACCCACCCCCAAGTGCAGTGAGGGTGACCACCTCAACAACAACCAAGATGGTCACGCTCGCCCATTGGGCAGGAAGGTTCAACAGCCAAACTCAAACACAGAGCCAGGACACAAACAAGTCACCCACTGATGGACCAGCGGGAACCAGCACAAAGCCAAACCAGGGAAGCCACGCACAGATCTCCCGATGTGCAAATCACAACGAAATATAACAAATTTCGTCAAAGGGCAAGCCAGCTTGCGAGCTCCAAAAAGCAGTACGACTGAAGAGGAGATGGAGAATAAAACTGAGGTTTTGATAACAGAAAGGATGGAAAGCCTCAGAAACAAAATCAGAAAGCAATTCCAGGAGTTTAGGGTGGAAGTCTCGAAGGACATCCAGTAGGCCAAGAAAGAAATGGAAGCAACAATGGATACAGTGCAAACCTCCGTTAAAGAAGACCTTAACATCCTGAGAAGTGAAATGCATGAAAAAATAGATTTAAAATACAACTCTTTAAAGGAAGAAATTTCCACGATCAGAGCTGATCTGGCAACCATAAATAGCTCTCTGACATCCATAAACTCCGCACTTGAATCCACAGCACAAAGAATTGACCATATTGAGGCCAAAATCTCTCTCTTGGACAGTGATGCAGCCGATAAGGTCCAGAAAATTACCACACTCCAAGAAACGGTAAAGCTCCAGGGCAGACTAATCCAGGAGCTAGTGGACAAAGACAAGAGATATAATCTGTGCATAATTGGAATAGAAGAAGGAGCCGAATACCAGAGCAGAGGGCTTCAACATATTTTCAATAAAGTGATTGCAGAAAACTTCCCCAATCTCACAAGGGACCTCATCCAGGTAACCAAAGCCTACAGGACGCCTGGCAGACCAGACCCTAGAAAAGCCACGCCCAGACACATAATAATCAAGACTTCAGATCTCAAGAATAAAGAGCAAATTTTGAATTCAGCCAAAGCGAAGAAAGAAATTTATTACAATGGGAAGAGGATCCGAATAACAGCAGACCTCTCTACACAAACCTACCACGTGCGAAGAGAATGGAAGAACACCATCCAAGTCCTATAGGCCAACAACTGCCAACCTAGAATAAAATATCCAGCGAAGCTGGAGTTCATATTCGAGGGGAAAACCAGATCTTTCCATAGCAAAGAGGCTCTAAAGGAGTATGTGAATAAAAAAAACCAGCCCTACAGCGAATTCTAAGAGGGGAACCCCACCCAACAGAAATCGTACAGGACACACAGACAGAAACAGAAAGAAACTACAATAGCCATAGCCCAACAGAAAGAGCAGCTCACTAAAGACAAGAATAAAAAGAGGAAAAACAGCCTAACAAGAAAATGGAAGGAGAAAATACAATCTTATCCTTGATCTCTTTGAATATAAACGGTATTCTCCGATAAAGAGGAGCAGACTGGCAGAATGGATCCACAAACAAAAAGTTGCCATCTGTTGTCTACAAGAGACCCACCTTACAGCAAGGGATAAAAACAGGCTCCGAATGAAAGGATGGAGCAAGAACTTCCAAGCAAACACACCTACCAAAACGGCAGGAGTAGCCATCCTGATCTCAAACAAACTGGACTTCTCATTAAAATCAACTCAAAAAGAGAAAGAAGGTCACTACATTTTAATACAAGGAAAAATCCAGAATCAAGACATCACGGTGATTAATGTATACTCACCGAACAAAAGAGGCCCTACATATGTCAAGCAAAGTCTCACAGAACTACAAAACAAGACAGACCCAAACACAATCATAGTGGGTGACTTTAATACCCGACTCTCTCCAAGAGACAGATCCAACACCCAGAGGATTAGCAAGAGAGCTGAGGACCTAAGTAACACCTTATCCCAAATGGATCTGACAGATCTATACAGAATCTTCCACCCTACAGAGACCCAATATACCTTCTTCTCAGCACCCCATGGATCATACTCCAAAATAGACCATGTCATAGCCCACACAAAGAACCTCAACAAATACAAAAGTATTGACGACATCCCATGTATTATATCTGACCACAGTGGAATAAAGTTAACCCTCAATAACAACAGTTACCACAGAGGCTATACACATTCTTGGAGGCTAAACCCCACACTGTTATCCAACACTTGGGCCACAGACCAAATTAAAGATGAAATTAACGAATTCATAAGCCACAATGACAATGAAAATACATCACAAAGAAACCTATGGGACACAGCTAAAGCAGTGCTGAGGGGCAAGATCATCGCCCTCAGCACTCACATTAAAAGAATGGAAACAGAGCAGGTGAATAACCTCACAATGAAACTAAAACAACTGGAGAAACAAGAAATGATCGAATCTAAAATGACTAGGAGGAGAGAGATCACAAAGATTAAAGAAGAGATAAATAAGATTGAAAATAGAAAGACCATTCAACAAATAAATAAGACTAAAAGCTGGTTCTATGAGAAAATAAATAAAATTGTCAGACCCCTCGCAAGACTTACAAAAAAAAAAAGAAGAGAAGAGACTCATATACGTAAAATCAGGGACTCCACCGGAAAAATTACAAGTACACACGATATTCAAACAATCATAAGGAACTATTTCCAGAACCTCTACTCACTAAAATACAATAATTTTACAGAAATGGATCAATTCTTAGAGAAGTATAAACTCCCCAAACTGAACCAAGAAGAAATAAATCAGCTAAACAAACCAATAACTTACAGCGAGATACAGGGGGGAATCAAGAACCTCCCAACAAAGAAAAGCCCAGGACCAGATGGATTCACCAACGAATTCTATAAAACCTTTAGTGAGGAGCTAATACCAATACTCCTCAAACTCTTCCGTGAAATAGAAACAGAGGGAGAAATCCCAAACTCATTCTATGAAGCTAATATCATACTCATTCCCAAGCCAGGCAAAGACCCAACAAAAAAAGAGAACTACAGACCAGTATCACTAATGAACACAGATGCAAAGCTCCTCAATAAAATATTAGCTAACAGGATCCAGAAACTGATCAAGAAAATTATACATCATGACCAAGTAGGCTTCAGCCCACAGTCACAAGGATGGTTCAACATCCGTAAATCAATCAATGTAAGTCACCACATAAACAGAACTAAAATCAAGAATCACATTGTTATCTCAGTCAATGCCCAAAAAGCCTTTGACAAAATACAACATCCATACTTATTAAAAGCTCTGGAGAAAACAGGAATAGATGGAACATTCCTCAAAACAATAAAAGCCATATATAACAGACCAACTGTTAACATCGTATTAAATGGAGAGAAACTAAAATCATTCCCCCTAAACTCAGGAACAAGACAAGGATGCCCACTCTTCCCACTTCTCTTCAACATAGTGCTGGAATCCCTAGCTATAGCAATAAGGCAAGAGGAGGACATCAAAGGGATCCATGTCGGCAAGGAAGAAATCAAGCTATCCCTATTCACAGACAACATGATCTTATATCTGAAGGACCCAAAAAACTCAGTCCCCAAACTCCTACACCTAATAAACCATTTTGGCAAAGTAGCAGGATACAAAATCAATCCACAAAAGTCAGCAGCTTTTCTGTACACCAGCAATGTACAAGCAGAAAAGGAAATTATGGAAACAATTCCATTTACAGTAGCCAAAAAAAATAAATAAAGTACCTAGGGATCAACCTACCCAAGGGCGTAACGGACCTATTTAATGAGAACTATAAAAATCTAATAAGGGAAATCAAGGAAGACACAAGGAGATAGAAAGACCTCCCATGCTCATGGGTAGGCAGAATCAATATAGTGAAAATGGCCATATTGCCCAAATTGTTATACAAATCAATGCAATCCCTATCAAAATCCCAGTTACGGGGCTGGGGATATAGCCTAGTGGCAAGAGTGCCTGCCTCGGATACACAAGGCCCTAGGTTCGATTCCCCAGCACCACATATGCAGAAAACGGCCAGAAGCGGCGCTGTGGCTCAAGTGGCAGAGTGCTAGCCTTGAGCCGGGAAGAAGCCAGGGACAGTGCTCAGGCCCTGAGTCCAAGGCCCAGGACTGGCCAAAAAAAAAAAAAAAAAAAAAAAAATCCCAGTTACATTCTTCACTGAAATAGA
Source organism: Perognathus longimembris pacificus (assembly GCF_023159225.1). Lineage (NCBI taxonomy): Eukaryota > Metazoa > Chordata > Mammalia > Rodentia > Heteromyidae > Perognathus > Perognathus longimembris. The sequence continues at coordinate 56,129,070 of NC_063188.1, forward strand.
GAAAGTGATCCATAAATTCATATGGAACAGCAAAAGACCTAGAATAGCCAAAGCAATTCTAGGCAAAAAAAGCAGTGCAGGAGGTATCACAATACCAGACTTCAAGCTCTAATATAGAGCCATCATAACAAAAACAGCCTGGTATTGGTATAAAAACAGACTGGAAGACCAGTGGAATAGAATTGAAGACCCAGAAATAAAACTGCACTCTTATATTCAGCTGATATTCGACAAAGGAGCTAAAGACATACAATGGAATAAACAGAGCCTCTTCAACTACTGGTGCTGGGAGAACTGGGCAGCCATATGCAGAAAACTCAAAGTAGACCCAAGCCTATCACCATGCACCAAGATCAACTCAAAATGGATCAAGGACCTCAACATCAGACCTGAATCCTTGAAACTACTGAAGGACAGAATAGGAAAGATGCTCGAACTTATTCCTGTTGTGTCCCAGGGGCACAACAAATAGGGGAGAGACTCGACAAATGGGACTACTACAAATTAAAAAGTTTCTACACAGCTAAGGACATAGCCACCAAAATAGAAAGACAGCCAACCATATGGGAAAGGATCGTTACCAGCACAGCAACAGACAAAGGCCTAATATCTGTCATCTACAGAGAACTCAAAAAACTAAGCCCCTCCAAGCCCAGTAAACCAATTAGGAAATGGGCAAAGGAGCTAAAGAGAGACTTCAGAAGAGAAGATATAAAATTGGCAAAGAAACATATGAGGAAATGTTCAACATCCCTGGTAGTAAAGGAAATGCAAATAAAAACAACCCTGAGATACCACCTCACTCCAGTTAGAATGGCCTATACTCTGAACTCAGGCAACAACAAATGCTGGAGGGGATGCGAGGAAAGAGGAACCCTTCTCCATTGTTGATGGGAGTGCAAATTAGTACAACCACTTTGGAGAACAGTATGGAGGTTTCTCAAAAAGCTCAATATAGACCTACCCTATGACCCAGCCATACCACTCCTAGGCATCTATCCTGAACAGCAGGTCCCAAGATATCAAAAAGACATTTGCACTTCCATGTTTATTGCTGCACAATTCACAATAGCCAAAATATGGAATCAACCCAGATGCCCCTCCACAGATGAATGGATCCAAAAAATATGGTACCTATACACAATGGAATACTACATAGCGATTAGAAAAGGTGAAATATTGTTATTTGCAGGGAAATGGTCAGAACTTGAACAAATAATGTTGAGCGAGACAATCCTAGAACACAGAAAACAAAGGGGCATGATCTCCCTGATATATGACTGTTAAGATAGGGTGAAGGGGAGACAGTAGCGACCAGGTCTGTGAAACCAAAAACTTCTTGTCAAATGGTATTTCCCACAGGATTGGGTCAGTGACCCTACATTATGTAACTAAAACCAAACAACTACTCAACATATAAAGGTCAAAAATTGACCTCTCAGTGGAATACAATAGCTCAAAAGCTATGTATGTACGTTCATAGAAGACTATTGTCGATATATTGTCTAATGTCGACATTACATTTAAAGCCCTAGGCGAATTTTCTTTGGCGTGGGCCACGTGGCTATTTTATATGTTCTTGGTACATTGTGTATTGTATATATGTCTACCTGACCTAGGGAAGGGAAAGAAAAACAGGGAGTAAGATATCACAAGAAATGTACACACTGCCCTACTATGTAACTGTACCCTTTTTGCACAACACCTTGTCAAAAAAATTTGTTTAATTAATAAATAAGTTACAAAGTAAACATTTCTTAGAAGACAGATCCAAACAATTTTCTTTGCTCCATCTCAGAGCTCCGTTACCCTAGATAAATCAAAAGAAAATTTTAACTCTTCATTCATTTGCACTAAATACAGTCCCTTCAAAAAAATCACTTTTAAAATACTGAATCAAAAGAATATGTTATTATTCTAAATCACAAAAGCATAACTTAATTTTTATCAAAGAGAATTAGGTCTGACATTTGCTCAAGTAACATTTAAATTTGTGACTCTGAGGACCTGACCTTAACAGTTTCTCTTGAGAGCTAGACACTTGATCTAGGAAATGTTTTGCATGTCACTAATGCTACCTTAGAAATTTAACACAACTAAATCATCCTAATGGAAAACTATCTGTTTGGTACAGAACGTGGTATATAATTGGCTACTCAAATGAAAATATAAGTAAATGTTTGTTTTTCCATTTCATTGCTCTATAGGGAAACAAAAATTTCTATATTTCTTCTTGGATATCCACGACTGCTTGAGTTTAATGTGTTTTTATTATTTTTATCCTCTTAAATGTAAAGATTAATGGTTTTTTGAAGATACAGCAGACAAAGAAAATAAATATTAGAAATTACTATCTTTTATATCATAAAAAAGAGATTCACACTGGGTATTGTATGTATGTTTATTGTAACTAGGGAAGGGGGACGCTAAAATGGAGAGACAGAGTAAAAGGTGAACTAATGAAACAAAAGTACTTACAAGACAACATGCTGTAAACCAACTGTACAAATCAGGGGAGGTTGGCAAGGGAACTGGGGTGGGGAAAAGGGAGAAAAACAAAAGAGGAGGTAAAAAGTTTGATAAGAAATGTACTCACTGCCTTACGAATGTAACTGTAACCCCTCTGCACAGTACTTTGACAATAAAAAAAGATGTTCTGTATGTATAAAAAAAGAGATTCTTTAAAAAAGATAGAAAGTTTCCTTCATTCTACAACTTTGGAAAGAGTAATGCAAATTAATATCAAATTCTAGTCTCCCTTTTAAGAGCAACTTAATGGTGGGACAATGGGTGAACTAATTCAGCAATGATACTCACTAGACACTATGTTGGAAATGAACTATACAACGTGGGGAGAGAAGGGGGTAAGGAGGGAAAAAATTGGTAGAAAATGAAGGAGGGGGTAACAGTGTTCAAAAATAAATGTACTCAGTACCTGACTTATGTATCTGTAACCCCTCTATACATCACCTTTACAATAAAAAAGAAAGAAAGAGGAAAAAAAAAGAAAAAAGGAAAGGAAGGAAGGAAGGAAGGAAGGAAGGAAGGAAGGAAGGAAGGAAGGAAGGAAGGAAGGAAGAAGGAAGGAAGGAAGGAAGAAAGGAAGGAAGGAAGGAAGGGAGGGAGGGAGGGAGGGAGGGAAAGAGAGAGAGGAAGAAAGAGAGAGAGGAAGAAAGAAAGAAAGAAAGAAAGAAAGAAGAAAGAAAGAAAGAAAGAAAGAAAGAAAGAAAGAAAGAAAGAAAGAAAGAAAGAAAGAAAGAAAGAAAGAAAGAAAGAAAGAAAGAAAGAAAGAAAGAAAGAAAGAAAGAAAGAGGGAGGGAGGGAGGAAGGAAGGAAGGAAGGAAGGAAGGAAAGAAAAATGGGAAAGTGTGTCCCCTTTCATCTTCCACAAAGGTTTTTTTACAGGACAAAGGTTTTAATAGCTCAGCATAACATTTATCTCTTTATTCCATACAGAAGGAATTATCATCATCGCTAAAATTCTGCCAACAATTCTTGAATTCATACTCATCAATTTTTAACTTAAATCAAACTATCAAACTAATGTTTTAAATCTAATTATAAGAGCATTCCAGAGAAAATCCTATAGTCCTGCAGGACTTGATTTCTCACTCTGTGCCTTTCCTACCATGTCATTTCTCAGCATATATGTGTCCTATTTTAGAAGGGAAAAATCATGTTTCAATATTTTCAGAATATTTCAAGAAACTTAAAACGCCCTGCTTCAAGAGAATTAGAAGCTATTGTGGTAATAGAAAAAAAATGGCTCTTTTTTCAAGATTGAAAGAATTGGGAGTCCTTATATGTGTGTACACATCATTAGAAAATTGCATGGAGCACCCTGGAATGTTTGAAAGAAGCACAAATTGACATGGGAAGCATATTATGCAGGGACACTAAATGGAATGCCCAGATCAATGATGGGAAATACTAGTGTTTGTGTCATCCTCTAGCTGATAAACTCCACTAGTTATCAGTCAATCTTAAGATACCTATTTGATTTCCTTGCTAGAAAGACGAGATATAGCTAACCAATTAGGGGTATTTACCTGCCTGGATATTCCAATTTTTGCCATAAACCATTCAACTAACTTTCTGGTTTAATTCTTTCTGAGTTTATTCAACATGAGCCTGAAGCCTTACTTCTAGACACTCTCCCTCAGCTCTAACTCAGCCCTGATCAAAATACATTTACAAGGGCTGGGGATATAGCCTAGTGGCAAGAGTGCCTGCCTCGGATACACGAGGCCCTAGGTTCGATTCCCCAGCACCACATATACAGAAAACGGCCAGAAGCGGCGCTGTGGCTCAAGTGGCAGAGTGCTAGCCTTGAGCGGGAAGAAGCCAGGGACAGTGCTCAGGCCCTGAGTCCAAGGCCCTGGCCTTGGACTGGCCTTGGCCAGTCCAGGACTGGCCAAAAAAAAAAAATACATTTACAAAGGATTTCAAATCAGGGTAGAGTAAAGCCATTGTACTACTATGTTCATTGCTGCACTATTCACCATAGGTAAGGTATGGAAACAGTCCAAATGCTCCTCAGTGGATGAATGGATCAAGAAAATGTGATATCTATACACAATAAAATTTTACTCATCCATAGAAAAAAATAACCTTACATCATTTGTGAAGAAATATGGACCTGGGAAAATTATATTAAGTGAAGTTAAGTCAGGCTGAGAAGAATAAAGGATACATGTTCTCTCACATGTGTGCAAGCTAGAATTAACTTATAAATGTAATAGTAAACACATATGTGGTTGCATGTAAGTGCACACAAATATATTCATTCAAGTGTGTTATGTGTAAGGAGAATTCATATGGTGTAATTTCTTAGAAAAACTACGCATAGTCCCACAAAATGAAAACCAGGAAAATGGCACTTGAAAGATGTGGGGGAGAGGTTAGGGGCAAGGAGAGATGAATGAAGAGAAGTATGAAGAATGCAGTAATAATAGTTAGTGCACATCCTATAAAATTAAGAAAATTGAGAAGATGGTTTGGGTGGGGAAGAATAGAGAATGAAAAGGGCGACATGGATCAAGAGGCATTGTACTTTTAAACTGATTTGTTGACGTGTAACTTCTTCACACAGCTACTAAATATTATTTTTAAAGTCCTAAGAGCTTTGGCTCAAGTGTTAGAACACTAGCCTTGAATGAAAAAGCTGAGGGACAGTGCCCAGACCCTGAGCTCCAGTAATTATACACACACACACACATACTCTCTCTCTCTATCTCTCTCTTTCTCTCTCTCTCTCTCTCTCAAAACACCTCTTTTGATAATACATTTTCATTGTTAAGGAAATAAAAAATTAAATCCAGATGAAATGAAATGTATCCTTAAGCCCATTATCTAGAAATAGTCAATATTTATAGTGACATTTTATAATCTAGTTTCTAGCTGCTTTTCTAATTTCATATGGGTACACATAGGCTTTTCAAAGGGGAATCACATTTTACATGGAATTTATAGCCTAGTTCTTATATTAAACCATTTGAATGTCATGCTATATATTTACAAATACTTCTATAACATCACTTCTCATGAATATGTCATAGTTTATCAAATTGATCTATTAGGCACTTAGAGTGTGTCCTATCATGTGCTATGTCAAATAGTACTATAATGAACATGGTGATACATATTGCTTTATGCATGTGAAATTATTGCCTTGGATTGAGTCTTAATTCTGAAAATTTAAAGTCAAAATATTTTTACAGTTTTGGAAAGTGCTTAGTAAATTTCTTGGTAAGATCATTTCACTCGCAATAGAGTATTCTTTTGCCATGAATGAAATGATGCTGCTTGCAAGAAAAAATGGAATTGGACGTCATTGTGTTAAATGAAGTAAGTCAAGTTCATAAAAATAAAGATTGCATGTTTCTCTCTTATGTAGATGCTTGACCTAGAACTTAAGAATATATGTAAATACACAAGGATATATACACATATACAGAGAGATAGACAGACAGATAGATAACATGTTTGTAATTTTGAGAACTTTTTAATTTTTTATTGTTATTATAAAGGTGATATACAAAGGATTACAATTATGTAAATCAAGTAAACCGCACATTTCTTTTTAGACAATGTCACCCCTTCCCCAGCTTTCTCCCAGTTTTTCCCTCCCATCCCCACCCACAAGTTGTATAGTTCATTTTCAACACAGTGTCTAGTGAGTACCAGTGATGCATTTGTTCATGCTTTGTCCCTCCATTTCTGTACCCCATACTTATACTCCCAAAGACAGATAAAAGAACAAACAATAAAAAAGAAAGGAAAATTAAAACAGCAACAAAGAAAAAATCCTATTGTTCCCATTTCCTGGAGTTCAGTTAGATAAATATTACTCTGTATGATCAGATGCACATAGGCATTGTGACTTTGTGTTCTCTCCTGGGTATCCTCCTTTGGTCTCAATTGTGAGATTGTTTTAAGGAGATTAGAGGCAAGGAAGAAAACAAAATGTTAGAGGGTGAACCACCTAAAGTACACTGTACCTGTGAATGAAAGTAACAAAATGAAATTCCTTGAAATATAGTGACAAATCAGGGATGATGAAAATGAGAGTAAATGAAGGGTTCAATCTGATTAAAGTACTAATATGTAAAATACCATGGTGACATCTCTTTGGACATTTAGGGTGCACTTAAAAAATGAAAGACAGGAATATAAAACAGGTCCTCCCTGAGACTGGAGTACTAGGGGAAGGGGAAGGGTGAACTAAAAGGATGAAGGATGGTAAATATGGTGAAAATATTTCATATGCATGTGTGAAAATGGAACAATGAATCTTGTTATGATTGTTTGGGAACAGGAAAGAGGGAGTGAGGGAGAAAGATGGAAGAGGTGAGCCTAATCAAGGTACATTGTATGTATATGGACACATCAAAATGAAACTCCCATATACAACTAAGTGATGTTAATAAGAAATATGAGCCAGGCACTGGTGGCACACACCTGTAATCCTAGCTACTCAGGAGGCTGAAATCTGAGGATCCAGGTTCTAAGCCAGCCCAGGCAGGAAAGTCCATGAGACTTTTATCTCCAATTAACTACCAGAAAACTGGAAGTGGCTCTGTGGCTTAAGTGGTAGAGTGCTATCCTTGAGCTGAGGAGTTCATGGACAAGGCCCAGGCTCAGAGTTCAAGCCCCAGTACTGACAAAAAAAGACAAAAAAGAATTTCTACTACAGGAAAAAATAATGCTCTTGCTTCTAGATGGATTTGCTATACTATCTTGTATCTTATTGTCTTTGGAAAAAGTCTGGTGAACTATGAGTATTATTAAACAAAACAATATTTTTACCAGACACCTTTCATCATCTCTATTTGGAAAAGTGACCTAATCTATAGATTTGGTGGCAGTAGCATAATTCTAGGATCCAACCTATGATTTCTTTATTCTTTGTTTATTTGTTTTGTTTTTGTTGCCAGTCCTGGGGCCTGGACTCACTGGGGCCTGAGCACTGTCCCTGGCTTCTTTTTGCTCAAGGCTAGCACTCTCTTGAGCCACAGCACCACTTCCGGCTTTTTTCTATATATTTGGTGCTGAGGAATCAAACCCAGGGCTTCATGTATATGAGGCAAGCACTTTACCACTAGGCCATATTCCCAGACACAATTTCTCTATTCTTAACTCTTCCCACCTGACAAATCCTTTCTTCGTGTCACTTTCCTCCTTGCTGGTTCCCTGTGTTCTGTGAAGGCCTCAGTTAAGCTAATTATATATCTGTGTCTTTCAAGAAGGCACACTTAAAGTATGTGCCATCTACCATGTCAGCTCTGCTAGATCCAAGTGTCACTAACCTCTCTTCCAAGCTGCCTGTGGCCAAAAATAGCTTTACTGGTAACTTACTTATCAGAAGGATGTTAGCTTACTCTTGGCTCTCAAGGTAGGAAAACAGGCCATGGCAGCAGGGGAGCCATGTTATAAATTAGGATGTTGTAGTAACCGGGGGTGGGGGTGGGGGGAACGGGATATGGCTCTCCTATGTCCCTGATCCATTGAAGACTCACCTAATGTGACTACTGTTTTCCCCTTCTCAACACTCTTCTCCTTTGTTAATATGTAAGCAATTTAGAAACTCTTTTTTCATTACTATAATATTCCAAACACTTTTTAGCCATAATAAGTACTTTTATGTTTGGAAGGCCCCAGGCTCACACCTGATGAATGAACTAGAAGTCTCCAGCCTAGTCTATTTTGTGGATAACATGGGGCAATATTATCTCTGGGGCCAAACTATTTTACACATAATAGTTGACTTGTCACATATACCAAAGATACAAACTGGCTATCACTGTAAGAAACAGGAACAATAAATTAATTTTAAAACTCACAAAAAATAAAAAAGAAATAGGAACAATATACTTCTAGGTTCCTTTTACTTGTGCCAATCTTAGGTGCTATACATAGCATTTTTACTCAAAGCTGGTTGATGCTCTGCTACTTGAGCCACAGCTCCACTTCTGGCTTTCTTGGTAGTTAATTAGAGATAAAGAGTCTTATGGACTTCTTTTCCTGCCCATGCTTCAAACTGTGATCCTCAGAACTCAGCCTCCTAAGTAGCTAGGATTACAGTCATGAGCTACCAGCACCAGGTAATAGGGTCCTTTCTATGTAATTAATCATTTGCATCTAAGTTTAGACCAATTCCCAAGATTAGAATTGTTAGCCACCTAAAGGTAACAAGGGTAAACTGTGATTTCAAAACATCACATTGTATACCATAAATATACAAAAATATATGTTGGGGCTGGGAATATGGCCAAGAGTGCTTGCCTCATATACATAAAGCCCTGGGTTCGATTCCCCAGCACCACATATATAGAAAATGGTAAGAAGTGGCGCTGTGGCTCAAGTGGTAGAGTGCTAGCCTTGAGCAAAAAGAAGCCAGGGACAGTGCTCAGACCCTGAGTATAAGCCCCAGGACTGGCAATATATATACATATATATATATATGTCAACTAAAATTGTTTTTTTATTTGTAAAATTGCATTAATAACAATAATTTTTAAACTGACCAGAAGAAAAGAAAAGAAACTTTGAAAGAAGAGCAAGATGGATGACAAATGAGATCCTCCAGCAAACCTCTCCTCAGAAACAATAGTTTGAACAGTTATTTGTGCACAATTTTTTTGCCAGTCCTGGAGCTTGAACTCAGGGCCTGAGCACTTTCCCTGGCTTCTTATTGCTCAAGTCTAGCACTCTACCACTTGAGCCACAGCATCACTTCTGGCTTTTTCTATATATGTGGTGCTGAGGAATCAAACCCAGGGCTTCATGCATGCTAGGCAAGCACTCTGCCACTAAGCCACATTTCCAGCCCTTGTGCACAAATTTGCTTTCACAAGAGATAAGAAAGCCAGATGAGAAATCATAATGCCTAGTTTTAGTAAAAGGAAAAAAATGCACTGCAAAGGGCAGGAAGTAGAGAATTACTGGTGTTGTCCACCCTCAACTCCAGGTAACACAGCCTAGAGACAAATACCTCCCACTTGAGGAAAGGAGAAGTTTAGTTCAGGTCCTAGACTTTAGACTGGGAATCAGGTCCACTATGGTAATTTCCTGTACCAGAGAAATTCTACCTCCACCCATAGGCCAGTACCCAGGGAATGAGCTGTAGGAACTCTGTTAACCAACCAGGCTGCTGACTGCTTCCTCTACCCTCCTCTCATTGTATGTAGAATAAGGTGGAGCAAAACTTCACCCAAAGTCTTGACTTTGTCAAAGTCAAGACTTTGTCTTGGAGCTCAGACCCAGGCCTACTATGGTAAGGTCCAGTGACAAACAGAAACCAAAAGCCAGACATAGCAGACCTAACCAGGCATCAGAGATTACATGCCAGAGGGGCAGAATCGAATCTTAGTATACACCATTGCCATGCTTAGAGTAAGCCTGGAGTACCTCTCCAATATTGCAGAAGTTCTAACAGCTGTGAGACTTGGGTGTGAGCCAGGCTAGCACCTACCTTGGTGACCATGAGACTATCTTCACCTACCCCAACCTCAGGCAGCATTAGCATGGAACAACACTCAATTTATTGGAGGTAGAACAGAGTCATTAACTCAAGACTTTGCCCTAGAGCTTAGTACTGGGCTGGTGAAACCTAATGTTGTTCAATCCTAGTATCCCCCAAGCCCAACCATACATAAAAATAGAGCTTCTTAAAGAGGCAAATGTAGGCCTGGCTCACATGGTAGAACACAAGCCAAGTAAGACAAGCAAGTGCAAGGGTTCAAGATCCTGCACTACCAAAGGAAAAAAAGCCATAATACCAATGGGAGACACATGGTCCCAAGTCTATCAGACTTTTATTCCTGACACCCTCACTTGCGGCTCATTGTGGGAGTCATAGGCCATAAATCCATCTGAGCATCAGGTAGCCCATAGCACTATAGGTTTCCATCTTACTGAAAGCTGTGACGGTCTTGATGGGTCTATATGCTGTGCCATACAGCTTAACTGTGTGTGTGGACATGGGCGTGCATAAGAATTTGATCACACTATGGTAATTCTGTCCATATTAATCCTACATTGTCTGACTATAGGACGGATTAAGTGTCTGGGCCTACACCAGCCCCAGGAGAGGTTGGCAGAGTTGTGTGACCCTTTTTAAGAATTCTTCCAGTTCATGCTATACAACCCACCCACTGAAGATCTGAAGCAAAGCTGGGCTTAGACTGCCCTCAAGAGCTAAAAACAAGGAATAACAAACAAAACCAAACACACCAAACCTGAAATTAGGTCTCCATCTAGTGTTGAAATAGTGGAAGAAATGGTAGGATCAGAGAAAATACACATCTGCTTCAGATTTCTGGAACAACTGTCACACCACCACCACCACCACCACCACCACCACACACACACAGAGAGAGATTACAAAGACTAAAAGAATACCTGATTCTTCAACACCCAGCAACAAGAGTTCAGGAAACTATGACTTTACCTAATGGCCAATGGCAGCCAACACTGATCAGCTAGTAACAGTATGAAAGAATTCTGTGATGGAAAATTTAAAAGAGCAATTTGAAAGAAATTCAATAAGCTTCAAGAAAACACAGAGAAAAGACTAAATGCACTAACAGAAACATTTAATATGAAGATAGAAGCCATTTTTTAAATCAAGCATAAGTCCTAAAGCTGAAAAATACATTAAATGAAATGAATGTATTGATTATGCCATGCTAAAAGGCAAAAATAGAATAGATCAAACAGAAGAGAAAAATGGTGAGTAAAAAACAGACTTCAAAAATACACAGTAGGGCCAATAAAGGAGAAAATAATTACAAGAAGAGAAAATTTCTGGAAATCAAAAGAAGAGGCGAGCTAAAACTATCAAAAAGAAAGGCAACTCAAAAAATACAAAGAAGCCAGGAACTGGTGGCTCACTCCTATCTACTCAGGAGGAAAGTCCAAGAGACTCTTATCTCCAATTAACCACCAAAAAACTGGCAGTGGTACTGTGGCTCAACGTGGTAGAGTGCTAGCCTTGAGCAAAAGAGCTCAGGAACAGTGCCCAGGCTCTGAGTTCATGACCCACGACCTACAAAGAAATCGGCAACACCAATACATAACACATACTCCCCAGCTGGATGAAACCATGGTTCTGCACACACAAGCTAAGTTTGTTCTAGCCAAAGAGGAGGGTTTAAATCCATTACAAAGACATTATAGTCCCATCACTCAGGAAGCTGAAACAGGAATATCAGGAGATCAAGGTCAGCCTGAGCTACATAGCAAGTTCAAAGCTAGCCTGAAAAATTCACTGAGACATTTAAGCACCAAGATGTATGGGTTAATAGAGATCACTATGGACAGTGGCTCCTCCTTCTGCCACAGAAGCAAGATCAGCCACCAGAAGTGGATAAGGAGAGGGGAGCCTGAGAGTATGAAGAATCAGCACAGTGGATTGCTTAGCTCCTGCAGCAACTCTTGCCTAGCATAGACTTCAGACTTCTGTTTACTTCCACAAACTCTCTGAAGAATTGTGAGATACACCAAGGTTTGGATATGTGCCACACCCTGGGGTAAACAATCTGAAGGTTTCTAAAGTGAGTGCCTCACTCACAAACATACCACCAAAGCTCATCAGGGCTAGCAGCAGTTCCAGGCCCTCATATAAAAAACCTTACAGAGTAAATAAAACCCTGTTTCAGATAATTGGCCCAGTGCAAGATGTGGGGCAGAGCTCAGCATACATACAGCTGGTGGGAATGGACAGGAATTACAACAGGCCTCAGCTGAGACACACTATCTTGTCATAGATGGCAGAGTTCGTTATCGGAACACCTGGAAAGAAACTTCTCCAAGTGTATTAAGTTGGTGGAATATTTATCCGATAATTTTTTCTTCTGCTTAGTTTTTCTTAATATTATCTGATCTTATTTCCATTTTTATTTTTTAACTAGGATTTGTTTGTTTTTTGCCAGTCCTGGGCTTGAACTCAGGGCCTGAGCACTGTCCCTGGCTTCTTTTTTCTCAAGGTTAGCACTCTTCCACTTGAGTCAGCATGCCACTTTTGGCTTTTTCTGTTTATGTGGTGCTAAGGAATCGAACCCAGGGCTTCATGCATGGTAGACAAGCACTCTACCACTAAGCCACATCCCCAGCCCTTAACTGGGATTTTTCTGTCTCTCTTCTCTTCTTCTTTCTCATGAGTCCTTTTCATATCTTTCTTCAGTGTTTTCCTCTCCCTGCTTTCAAATTATTATCATTAATAATTATACATTTATTAATTTTTCACTTTGTACTTTATATTACTTTGCCTTTTCCTATTATTGGGGGTGGAATTATTGTTTTGAATTGTTTTTACATATATTTATATCTCTTTTTTGTGTTCTTGCTGTTAATAGGTGTGATAGTCTTTTATTAATTTTTACACAATAATATGAGGCAGGTTCATTGTGATACTTCCTGAGATGTGGACAGTATATTTTGAATAAGTTTGCACCTCCCATTATATTCCTATAACCCTTCTTTTCTCTCCCCTTTTCAAACAATACTTGCTGTCTTTGTGTGTGTGTGTGTGTGTGTGTGTGTGTGTGTGTGTGTGTATTATGTAACTTGCATTTCTATTTTCTATACCCTGTCAACTACATTGGACTGAGAAGCAGCTAGAGATTAGTAAAGCCAAACTCTTGAGAGAGTATATCTCTGAGAGCATTCCAGAGATGACTGACTGAAGAAAGGCCTTCCTGAATGTAGGCAGAACTATTCCATAGCAGGGAGCCCAGATAAATTAAAAGAAAAATGAGAAAGGTAACTTGGGGCCGGTGGCTCACATTTGTAATCCTAGATATTTTGGAGGCTGAGATCTGAGGATCATGATTCTAAGCCAGCTTGGGCACAGAAGTCCATAAAACTCTTATCTCCAGTTAACCACTAAAATGCTGGGAGTAGAGCTATGGCTCAAGTGCTGGAGGGCTAGCAAAAAAAAAAAAAAAAAGCCCAGGGAGAGTGCCAGGCCCTAAGTTCAAATCCCAGGACCAGCACAAGAAAAAGAGAAAGGCAGCTAATACAGACTAACCAAAGGTGAGCTTTCTTGCTCTTCCAGGCCTTCTCTGACAAGATGGGCCTCTGAAACTGTGAACCAAAATAAATTTATCTTCCATAAGTTGTTTCTCTCATGTATTTTATCAGACCAGCAAAAATTTACTACAACAGAAAAGTGGTACCAAAGAAGTGAAACCATTCCTGTGACTTTAAAACAGGTTTCTGGAAGGAATTTGCAAGCGAAACTTGATGAATATAATGGGAGGTTCTGGAAAAATCTCAGGAGACTAGAATTCTGATAGAAATTCAGACTGTGTTCATGTGATTTAAGATTGAAATGAAGATGCTTTGAAATTAAAATAGAGACCATTCATATCACGTTGTGGCGAAGAATTTGTCTACATTTTGTCTGTGCCCTAAGATATTGTGAGAGGCTGAATTTAAAGGTGATTGACCTGGGCTAGGAATATGGCCTAGTGGTAAAGTGCTTGCCTCATATACATGAAGCCCGGGTTTGATTCCTCAGCACCACATATATAGAAAAGGCCAGAAGTGGCACTGTGGCTCAAGTGGTAGACTGCAAGCCTTGAACAAAAAAAAAAAAAAAAAGAAGAAGAAGGAAGAAGAAGCCAGGGACAGTGCTCAGGCCCTGAGTTCAAGCCCCAGGACTGGCAAAAAAAAGAAGAAGAAAAGAAAAGAAAAAGGTGATTAACCTGAAAAAGGAAATTTGATGGCAGCCCAGTGTTCGGGATATGGCACAGATTTTGCTAGCTGCTTTTAGCCAGATTTACAGGGAGAAATTGGGAGTAAAAAGATCAGTGGATGGATGGATGGAGAGAGAGAGAGAGAGAGAGAGAGAGAGAGAGAGAGAGAGAGAGAGAGAGAGATTGAGAGAGATAAAGCAAAAAGAACTAGCAGCATGGCTCATGTAGTACAGAGCCCGTGTAGCAACTACAAAGCCCTGAATTCAATCTCTAGTACCATAAATTTAAAACTGTTATAGTAATGGCTAGTTAGTAATACCTTCGAATTCTTAGGAAAGATTCTCTAGGGATACATATATTTGCTCTAACTCAGCAAACAATTGATTTGGGTGGGTTTTTTTCCCTTACCACGATTCATGGGTCCTGAAGCCAATACATAGAAATGAGGATACAACCCTCACTATTACCGGTACTTATCCTCTAGCAAACTATAGCTTCCTGGATTCCTAAGCTTATGCTCGGCTAGCCCTAGATGGCTCTGACTCCAAGGAGTCCTTGCTTACAACAAGGAGATACAACAATGATTTCACTGTGCTCAAAGTTAAAATTGCCTTTCTGGCTATTTTTGGGACCCTTGTGGCTCTGAATCAACAAACCAGGATAATTAATCAAAGAATTGGAAACTGGGCTGCCATACCACAACAGTGGTAAGGAATGATATGGTGTAGAATACAGGTCCCTCAGGGCCTCTCTTGAGAACCACCATAAACTATGATTAAAGTCAGTAGAAAAGGACAATTCAATTCAAACAAGAAAACTGATTGCCCAGAGCTATGAAATTTGGAGTCATGAAATTAGGTTAATAACCATGGCCAGAAGAGGTGCTTTACTGAGAGCAAATAAATATAAATACAAATACCACTGCATTCAAGAAAAATGATAGAACTGGACATCATCATGTTGAATGAGATAAGCCAAACTTTAAAAGCCCTAATATGTATAGTCTTGCTCATTTGTGGATTAAAATGGATTATAAGCCTAAAATGAAGATGATGGTGGTGGTGGTGGTGGTGGTGGTGGTGGTGGTGGTGGTGGTAGTGGTGGTAATCATTGCTAACTTTTTGCCTGGGCTAATCTTGAACAACAATCCTTTCAATCTATTATAGGCATGAGCCACCAACACCCATCTTGTAAAGCAATTTTAAATTTTGTGAAGTAAGACACTCTTGAGCACTTATACCCTTTTTATTTTTTTTCATGACAGTCCTGGGGCTTGAACTCAGGGCCTAGATGCTGTCCTGTGGCTTTTTCCCCTCAAGACTAGCACTTTACCACTTAAGCTACAGCTCCACTTCTGACTGTTTCTGGTAATTAATTGGAGATAAAAGTCTCCTGGACGTTCCTGCTCAGGCTCTCTTCAAACCTCAATCTTCAGATCTCAACCTCCCTGAGTAACTAGGATTAAGGCATGAGTCATTAGCACCTGGCTCCATTCACAATTAAAGTGCTCACGGGCACCAGTGCCTCACACCGTTAATCCTAACTACTCAGGAGGCTGAGGATCTGAAGATTATGGTTCAAAACCAACCTGGGCAGGAAAGTCTGTGAGGCTCCTATCTCCCATTCTCCAGAAAAAATATCACCAAAAAAACTGAAAGTGGAGCTATAGCTAAAGTAGTAGGGCAACAACCAGTACCCAGGCCCTGAGTTCAAGCCACAACACTGGCACAGAAAAAAAAAGCAACAGGCAAGCAAGCAAGCAGAATTCTTAAGAAATTTTTTCTTAATCAAAATCGAAAGACTAAGGATAAAAAGACAAACAACTCCAAAAGCAATACTTACAAAACCATTTGGTGGTAAACCAACTGAACAACTCATGGAGGCAGAGGGGAAGAGGGAAGGGGAGTGAGGGAGGAGATAACAAATTGTACAAGAAATGTACCCACTGCCTTACGTAAAAACTATAACCCCTCTGTACATCACGATGACAATAAGTAATTATTCAGAAAAAAAGAAATAGTACTGAAATTTTTTAAATGACAAGGTTGGGCTGGTAATGTTGCTTAGTGGCAGAGTGCTTGTCTAGCATGCATAAAGCCCTGGGTTCGATTCCTCAGTACCACATAAACATAAAAAGCCAGAAATGGTGCTGTGGCTCAAGTGGTTGAGTGCTAGCCTTGAGCAAAAAAAGCTCAGAGACAGTGCCCAGGCCCTAAGTTCAAGCCCCTTAACTGGGAAAAAAAATTACAGGGTTGCCAGGAGCCAGTGGCTCACACCTGTAATCCTAGCTACTCAGGAGGCTGAGATCTGAGGATTGTGATTCAAAGCCAGCCTGGGCAGGAAAGTCTTGAGACTGTATCTCCAGTAACCAGAAAACCGGAAGTGGTGCTGTGGTTCAAAATGGAAGAGCACATGAAAGAGCTCAAGTTCAAGCCCCTGAGTTCAAGCCCCACGACTGGAAAAAAAAATGGCAGGGTTGCAATATGGAGCAGATTGTGAACCTGAGCTCAGCCAATGTGAACAGAGAGGCAGGGCCTGCTGCATTAGGAATAAATACTTGAGCACACTGCCTGCTCTGTGTGCTTGCTTGCCAGGACTTTTGGCTGATGGTACATCTTTCTGTGCATAGGGAAATTTTGCCTTGCTGTGACAAAAAGAAAATAATAATTGGCATGGTTGACTGGGTGTAATACTAGCTACTTAGGAGTCTGAAAGGGGCAGGATGGTAGTCTGAGGCCAGACCAAGCATAGTTATCAAACATTTATCTCAACCAATAGAAGCTAGGTATCACTCCTATCATTCAAGCTATGGGGGAAGCATAAAAAAGATCACAGTCCAGTCTGGCCTAGGCAAGGTCCTATTTTAAAAATAACCAAACTAGAGCTGTAGACATGGCTCAAGTGGTAGAGCATCTGCCTAATTTGTTTGGATTTGTTTTGTGGCCTATCCAAATGACCTATCCCAGGGGCTGGGGATATGGCCTAGTGGCAAGAGAGCTTGCCTCGTATACATGAGGCCCTGGGTTCGATTCCCCAGCACCACATATACAGAAAACGGCAGAAGTGGCGCTGTGGCTCAAGTGGCAGAGTGCTAGCCTTGAGCAAAAGGAAGCCAGGGACAGTGCTCAGGCCCCTGAGCCCAAGGCCCAGGACTCGGCCAAAAAAAAAAAAAAAACAAAAAAAACCAAATGACCTATCCTGAGAGAATGTTTCATATACTTATAAGAATAATATGTATTCTGTATTCTGTAGTTGTTAGATGAAATGTTCCATAAATGTCTGTTAGGTCCTTTGGTTCAAGGGTGCAAGGTAGCATGTCAGAATGTCTATTACTATATTGGAATCTACCTCTCCCTTATGTCTGAATTTGAGTATGGACCTTCCTAAATTTGTCTTTCTTTAAATTCAAGGAACAAACTTTACCATTTATTCTAGGAAAGATCTTGTAGACATATTCTCCCAGCTTTCTGCCTAGAATGACTTATTTCTTCTTTATTCTGAAAGTTATCTGGGCACAGTGTTCTTAGTTGGCTGTTTTACTCTTCAGTGCTGTGAAAAATTGACACTACACTTTTCTGGACTGTAGTTTCTGAATTGTGGCTCCCCCATGTATTATTGGTTTCTTTCTCTTGCTTACTTAAAAATATTCTCACATATGCCCGGTTATTTGTACCTTCTTTTAAGTTTGGAAAGTTTTCTGTTATGATCTCTTTGAATAAACTTTCTACCTCATTGCATTGTGAGGTCCATCTTGAAAACCAACAACCTAAATATTGCTCTTTTAATGCTGTCCCAACATTACCATAAGCATTCTTCATTTCTCTTTATTCATTTTTTTCTCCTCACTGTGGATTTTTTTTTTTTGGCCAGTCCTGGGGCTTCAACTCGGGGTCTGGGTGCTGTCCCTGAGCCTCTTTGTGGTCAAGGCTAGCACTCTACCACTTGAGCCACAGCACTACTTCCTGCTTTTTTCTGAATGGTTTATTGGAGATAAGAGTCTCGGGACTTTTCTGCCTGAGCTGGTTTCGAACTGTGATCCTCAAATCTAAGCCTCCTGAGTATCTAGGATTACAGGCATGAGCATCAGTGCCCAGCCGTGTATTTTTAATATACTATATTTGAGTTTGCTAATTGTATCCTCTATTTTATCCACTCTCCTCTTCTTGTCTTCTACCATATTTTTAAATTTCACTTAATGAAATTTCAGCTGAAGGATTTCTGTTTGTTTTTTAAAATTGCTTCCATCTCGCTGTAAAGTTTCTGTCTTAGAACATTAAACATTTTCTGTGTCTTTTTTTTTTAGCTCATTGCATTGCCCTAAGCCAGTTGTTATAAATTTTCCCATCAAATAGTTTGACCATGCTGGTTATAATCTGGTCAGTTTCTAACAGTTCATTTTAACTCTTAGTTAATGTCATGGTTCCCTGGTATTCAAAACCATCTGCACATTAACGGGTTACGCAACCATTTTGGTCTTCATATCTGGCTTTATTTTTGCCTGCCTGCCTTTCCAGAAATTCTAAATAGGCTGCTTATTTTAGAGCCTGTAGTCAATTCCCTATTTCAGCACTAGGTGGCACCCAGGCCCAGGTTTGTCACAAGTACACTGCCTAACAAGTCCCAAGTCAAATCTCAATATCACTAAAAAAATTTTTTAATCTAATTAGTTAGTGAAATGTCCATTCTTTTTTTCCCACTAACTTGGAACGTTCCTAGAACTAGGGCAATTACCTGGAAGCTTGGTCCAAAACTATATTAGGCAAAATAACTGGACTTGGCAAACTCCTCAGCAGAAAAAGTCAGGACAAGACATTTTTGCAGAGGCTAATAAAGGAACAATATGAAAGAAAGGGGACTTCTTTTATACCAATCCTGGGGCTTGGACTCAGGCAGGGCCTGAACACTGTCCCTGACTTCTTTTTGCTCAAGGTTAGCACTCTACCACTTGAGCCACAGTGCCACTTCTGGCTTTTTCTATGTATACAAGGGCTTCATGTATACAAGGCAAGCACTCTACCACTAGGCCACATTCCCAGCCCAAAAGGGGACTTCTTGAAGCTGTGGTGTGTACTGGAGTATCAAGGAGTATGATCAGCTGGGTACTGGTGGCTCACACCTGTAATCCTAGCTACTCAGGAGGCTGGCATCTGAGGATCACAGCTCAAAGTCAGCTAGAGCAGGAAAGTTCATGAGACTCTTATCTCAATTAACCACCAGAAAACGGAAGTGGTGCTGTGGCTCAAAGTGGTAGAGTCCTAGCCTTGAGCAAAAGAGCTCAAGGACAGCACTCAGGCCCTGAGTTCAAGTCCCATAACCTAAAAAAAATAAAATAAAAACAATGTATGGCCATGTAGAAAAGGTCTGAAGACTCTAAACTTGCACCTACACATTGAGGATTTGCTTCTCCCCTCTAGGCCCATTCTTTCTATGCATCCAAAGATGGGAATATGAAGGACTAACTTCCACACTATTGCCTCAGACCCATACAACCACCAGGCAGGAACCTCAGTATTTGACCTGCTTTGCTATGCAGGCATCTAGGCCCAGCTGTAAACAACCCTTTGTGGGCCAAATGGAAAAGGCCCACCTTGCTAGACCTAGTAACTCTTTCAATAACCTCTGACTCATTGCTCAGACCCCATATAAGCCTGGTCCCAAATTCACTCCCCCCCCCCCCCCCCCCCCCCCCCCCCGGCCCGCAACCTCCAATTCCGCAGGAAGGTCTGTGCCCTCACTGTTCTTCAAT
Organism: Perognathus longimembris pacificus; assembly: GCF_023159225.1. NCBI lineage: Eukaryota > Metazoa > Chordata > Mammalia > Rodentia > Heteromyidae > Perognathus > Perognathus longimembris. Next base: position 56,149,017 of record NC_063188.1, read on the forward strand.
AAACAGTCCTTGCCTGTTGATGATCGAGTCCGGCCTATTCCTTTCCATTCTCATTTTCCCAAAACACATGACCTTTGGATTTACTGAAAACAAGGAACAAATACTAAGGTAGTGTTGTAAATAACCAGCTAAGCTGAACTAGGCATCGCAAGAATGCCTTTGCACAGAACCAATCTCCAAAGAATGGGAGAGGTTTGTTTTCTCTTGTTTCCTTTTAATTAGCATATATTACCTTGTACAAGGAGGGTTTCATTGTGACATTTTCAACACTTAAACACAACATATGCCCCTCCACCATTCTCCTTTACGCTCTCCCTTCTTAAAACAATTCTAAATTTTACTGTTGCTTCATAGATGCAAACAAAGTTCTTTGACCAAAGTCCTCCTCATTTGTCTTCCTTGTTAGCCCTAGCCCTCTCTGCTGAAACCCCACCCCATAACACAGCCTGTTTCACTTTCCTGAATTCACTTTTTTAGTATATATAATTGCCACTAAGGGGATTCACCATGAAATTTCAATGCATGCATATATTATATTATATTTTTTCTTAGAATAACCCTCTCTATTGCTTTTTCTTGCCCTGCACCCCAATCCGAGTGTTGATCAGTTGCCTTCATTGAGATTCCCTATGCCATCTTACATACCCTTTATCTTCCTTTTCCCCCTCTTCACTTCCCTCATCCTCTTAAATTTCTCTTTTAATCTTTTTTCCTCTTGTCTTCAGACATAATAAGAGAACTTTTTTCAGAAAACTTGATAACTACTAAGATAAAAAACACACTAATTTCAACAGCCACCCAAAACAAAGAAAATGAGGGCAGACACACTGGCACACACCTATAATCCCAGCCATATCACTCTTGGATATATATCCAAAGGAGACTGAGTCAATAATATAAGAAAAATACTTGTATACTCATGTTTATTGCAGCTGTGTTCACAATAGCCAAACTACAGAATCACGCAGGTGCCCAATAATCAATGGGTGGATAAAGAAATTATATAGGTAGGCACTGGTGGCTCATGCCTGTAATCTACCCAAAAGATGGCGATCTGTATATCCTGATTCAAAGTCTTCCCAGGCAGACAAATACAGGAGACTCTTCTCTCTAATTTACCAGCACAAAATAGAAGCAGAGGTATGGCTCAAGTGCTAAGGGAGAGCATAAGACCCTGAGTTCAAGTCTCAGTACTGGCACTGTGTGTGTGTGTGTATGTGTATGTGTGTGTGTGTGCATGTGTATGTGTAT